>NW_025727718.1:0-163513 GCF_021461385.2 Schistocerca piceifrons | reverse complement strand
AAACACTGAATTGCATCGGAATTAAATAGAAAGGGCACATTGCCGACTTAAGTACAAGAAGAATGACTCTTCTTACTGACTATGTTTTCAACCATTCCTGTGACACTAGTTATTGATCCCGATGCTTCACTTCAGGTTTACTGTATCCCGTGGACCTTCTTATTGACGATGAAACACAGAATTTGCATCGGAATTAAATACAAAAGGCACAATACGACTTAAGTACATGAAGACTGACTCTTCTTACTGACTATGTTTTGAACCATTCCTCTGACACTAGTTATATATTCCGATGCTTCACTTCAGGTTTACTGTATCCCTGGACCTTCTTGTTGACGATGAAACACAGAAATTGCATCGGAATAAATACAAAAGGCGCAATGCCGACTTAAGTACTGTCTGTGTTTTGAACCATTCCTGTGCCAGTAGTTATAGATTCCGATGCTTCACTCCAGGTTTACTGTATCCCTCGGAGCTTCTTATTGACGATGAAACACCGAAATTGCATTTGGAATTAAATAGAAAATGCACATGCCGACTTAAGTACAAGAAGACACACTCTTCTTACTGACTATGTTTGAACCATTCCTGTGACACTAGTTATAGATTCCGATGCTACACTCCAGGTTTACTGTATCCCTTGGACCTTCCTATTGACGATGAAAAACAGAAATAGCATCGGAATTAAATACAAAAGGCACAATGCCGACTTAAGGACCAAGAAGACTGACTCTTCTTTCTGACTATGTTTTGAACCATTCCTGTGACACTAGTTATAGATTCCGATGCATCACTTCAGGTTTACTGTATCCTTCTGACCTTCTTATTGACGATGAAACACAGAAATAGCATGGGAATTAAATACAATAGGCACAATGCAGGCTTAAGTACAAGAAGACTGTATCTTCTTTACTGTCTATACTTTGAACCAATTCCTGTGACACTAGTTATAGATTCCGATGCTTCACTCCAGGTTTACTGTATCCTAGGACCTTCTTATTGACGATGAAACACAGAAATAGCATCGGAATTAAATACAAAAGGCACAATTGCCGACTTAAGGACAAGAAGACTGACTCTTCTTTCTGACTATGTTTTGAACCATTCCTGTGACACTAGTTATAGATTCCGATGCATCACTTCAGGTTTACTGTATCCTTCTGACCTTCTTATTGACGATGAAACACAGAAATAGCATGGGATTAAATACAATAGGCACAATGCAGGCTTAAGTACAAGAAGACTGTATCTTCTTACTGTCTATACTTTGAACCATTCCTGTGACACTAGTTACAGATTCCGATGCTTCCCTCCAGGTTTACTGTATCCCTTGGACCTTCTTATTGACGATGAAACACAGAAATAGCATCGGAATTAAATACAAAAGGCACAATGCCGACTTAAGTACAGAAGACTGATTCTTCTTACTGTCTATGTTTTGAACCATTCCATGGACACTAGTTATAGATTCCGATGCTTCAATACTGGTTTACTGTATCGGTTGGACCTTCTTGTTGACGATGAAACACAGAAATTACATCGGAATAAATACAAAAGGCACAATGCCGACTTAAGTACAAGAAGACTTACTCTTCTTTCTGTCTATGTTTTGAACCATTCCTGTGACACTAGTTATAGATTCCGATGCTACACTCCAGGTTTACTGTATCCCTTGGACCTTCCTATTGACGATGAAAAACAGAAATTGCATCGGAATTTAATACAAAAGGCACAATGCCGACTCAAGTACAAGAAGACTTACTCTTCTCCTGTCTATGTTTTGATCCATTCCTGTGACACTAGTTATAGGTTCCGATGCTTCACTTCACGTTTACTGTATAACTTGGACCTTCGTATTGACGATGAAACACAGAAATTGCATCGGAATTAAATACAAAAAGCACAATGCCGCCTTAAGGACAAGAAGTCTGACTCTTCTTACTTGACTATGTTTTGAACCATTCCTGTGACACTAGTTATAGATTCCGATGCTTCACTTCAGGTTTACTGTATCCCTCTGACCTTCTTATTGACGATGAAACACAGAAATTGCACCTGAATTAAATGCAAAAGTCACAATGCCGACTTAAGTTCAAGAAGACTGACTCTTCGTACTGTCTAAGAATGGAACCATTATATTGACACTAGTTTTAGTTTGCGATGCTACACTCAAGGTTTGTTGTTTCGCTTGGACCTTCTTATTGACGAAGAAACACTGAAATTGCATCGGAATTAAATAAGAAGGGCACATTGCCGAGTTAAGTACAAGAAGACTGAGTCTTCTTACTGACTATGTTTTGAACCATTCTCTGACACTAGTTATAGATTCCATGCTTCACTCAGGTTTTCTGTATCTCTCTGACCTTCTCATTGACGATGAAACACAGAAATTGCTTCGGAATTAAAGCCAAAAGGCACAATGCCGACTTAAGTACAAAGAAGACTGCCCTCTTCGAACTGTGTAGGATTTGAACCATTATATTGACACTAGTTATAGATTGCGATGCTACACTCCAGGTTTACTGTATCCCTTGGACCTTCGTATTAACGAAGAAACACTGAAATTGCATCGGAATTAAATAGAAACAGCACATTGCCGACTGAAGTACAAGAAGACTGACTCTTCTTACTGACTATGTTTTGAACCATTCCACTGAGACCAGTTATAGATTCCCATGCTTCACTTCAGGTTTTCTGTTTCCCTCTGACCTTCTCATTCACGATGAAACACAGAAATTGCATCGGAATTAAACCCAAAGGCACAATGCCGACTAAGGTACAAGAAGACTGTATCTTCTAACTGTCTATGCTTTGTACCATTCCTGTGACACTAGTTATAGATTCCGATGCTTCACTTCAGGTTTACTGTATCCCTCTGACTTTCTTATTGACGATGAAACACAGAAATTGCACTAGAATTAATACAAAAGGCACAATGCCGACTTAAGTACAAGAAGACTGATTCTTCTTAGTGTCTATGTTTTGAACCTTTCCTGTGACACCAGTTATAGATTCCGATGCTTCACTTCAGGTTTACTGTATCCCTCTGACCTTCTTATTGACGAAGAAACACTGAAATTGCATCGGAATTAAATAGAAAGGGCACAATGCCGACATAAGGACACGAAGACTGACTCCTCCTACTGTCTATGTTTTGAACCATTCCTGTGACACTAGTTATAGAATCCGATGCTTCACTTCAGGTTTACTGTATCCCTCTGACCTTATTGACGATGAAACACAGAAATTACATCGGAATTAAATACAAAAGGCACAATACCGTCTTAAATACAATGAGGATAGACTCTTCTTACGGTCTATGTTTTGATCCATTCCTGTGACACTATTTTTAGATTCTGATGCTTCACTTCATGTTTACTGTATCATTTGGACCTTCTCATTGACGATGAAACACAGAAATAAACGTCGGAATTAAATACAAAAGGCACAAGTGCCGACTTAACTACAAGAAGACTGACTCTCCTAGTGACTATGTTTAGAACCATGTTCTGTGAGACTAGTTATAGATTCCGATGCTTCACTCCAGGTATACTGTATATCTTGGACCTTCTTATTGACGATGAAACACAGAAATTGAATCGGAATTAAATAAAAAAGGTACAATGCCGATATAAGTACATAAAGACTGACTCTTCTTAGTGACTATGATTTGAACCATTCCTGTGTCACTAGTTATAGATTCCGATGCTACACTCCAGGTTTACTGTATCCCTTGGACCTTCTTATTCACAATGAAACACAGATATTGCATCGGAATTAAATACAAAAGGCACAATGCCGACTTAAGTACAAGAAGACTGATTCTTCTTACTGTGTATGTTTTGAACCATTCCATGGACACTAGTTATAGATTCGATGCTTCAATACTGGTTTACTGTATCGGTTGGACCTTCTTGTTGACGATGAAACACAGAAAATTACATCGGAATAAATACAAAAGGCACAATGCCCGACTTAAGTTCAAGAAGACTTACTCTTCTTCTGGACTATGTTTTGAACCATTCCTGTGACACTAGTTATAGATTCCGATGCTACACTCCAGGTTTACTGTATCCCTTGGACCTTCTTATTGACGATGAAAAACAGAAATTGCATCGGAATTTAATACAAAAGGCACAATGCCGACTCAAGTACAAGAAGACTTACTCTTCCTCCCTGTCTATGTTTTGATCCATTCCTGTGACACTAGTTATAGGTTCCGATGCTTCACTTCACGTTTACTGTATCGCCTTGGACCTTCGTATTGACGATGAAACACAGAAATTGCATCGGAATTAAATACAAAAAGCACAATGCCGCCTTAAGGACAAGAAGTCTGACTCTTCTTACTGACTATGTTTTGAACCATTCCTGTGACACTAGTTATAGATTCCGATGCTTCACTTCAGGTTTTCTGTATCCCTCTGACCTTCTTATTGACGATGAAACAACAGAAATTACGTCGGAATTAAATACAAAAAGGCACAATGCCGACTTAAGTACAAAACGACTGACTCTTCTTACTGACTCTGTTTTGAACCATTCCTCTGACACTAGTTATAGATTCCCATGCTTCACTTCAGGTTTTCTGGTATCTCTCTGACCTTCTAATTGACGATGAAACACAGAATTGCATCAGAATTAAATACATGAGGCACAATGCCGACGGAAGGACAAGAAGACTGACTCCATCTTTCTGACTATGCTTTGAACCATTCCTGTGACACTAGTTATAGATTACGATGCTTCACTTCAGGTTTACTGTATCCCTCTGACCTTCTTATTGACGATGAAACACAGAAATTACATCGGAATTAAATACAAAAGGCACAATGCCGACTTAAGTACAAAAAGACTGACTCTTCTTACTGACTCTGTTTTGAACCATTCTCTGACACTAGTTATAGATTCCCATGCTTCACTTCAGGTTTTCTGCATCTCTCTGACCTTCTAATTGACGATGAAACACAGAAATTGCTCAGAATTAAGTCCAAATGGCACAATGCCGACTGAAGTACATGAAGACCGACTCTTCTTACTGACTATGTTTTGAACCATTCCTGTGACACTAGTTATAGATTCCGATGCTTCACTTCAGGTTTACTGTATCCCTTTGACCTTCTTATTGACGATGAAACACAGAAATTGCATCGGAATTAAATACAAAAGGCACAAAGCCGACTTAAGTACTGTCTGTGTTTTGAACCATTCCTGTGCCAGTAGTTATAAATTCCGATGCTTCGCTCCAGGTTTACTGTATCCCTCGGTCCCTTCTTATTGACAATGAAACACTAAAATTGCATCGAATTAAATAGAAAAAGGCACATTGCCGACTTAAGTACAAGAAGACTCACTCTTCTTACTGACTATGTTTTGAACCATTCCTGTGACACTAGTTATAGATTCCGATGCTTCACTTCACGTTTACTCTATCTCTTGGACCTTCTTATTGGACGATGAAACACAGAAATTGCATCGGAATTGAATACAAAAGGCACAATGCCGACTTAAGTACATAAAGACTGACTCCTCCTACTGACTATGTTTTGAACCATTCCTGTGACTCTAGTTATAGATTCCGATGCTACACTCCAGTTTACTGTATCCCCTGGACCTTCTTATTGACGATGAGACACAGATATTGCATCGGAATCACATACAAAAGGCACAATGCCGACTTAAGGACAAGAAGACTGACTCTTCTTCTGACTATGCTTTGAACCATTCCTGTGCCACTACTTATACATCCGATGCATCATTTCAGGTTTACTGTATCCCTTGGGTCTTCTTATTGACGATGAAACACAGAAATTGCACTAGAATTAAATACAAAAGGCACAATGCCGACTTAAGTACAAGAAGACTGATTCTTCTTAGTGTCTATGTTTTGAACCTTTCCTGTGACACCAGTTATAGATTCCGATGCTTCACTTCAGGTTTACTGTATCCCTCTGACCTTCTTATTGACGAAGAAACACTGAAATTGCATCGGAATTAAATAGAAAGGGCACAATGCCGACATAAGGACACGAAGACTGACTCCTCCTACTGTCTATGTTTTGAACCATTCCTGTGACACCTAGTTATAGAATCCGATGCTTCACTTCAGGTTTACTGTATCCCTCTGACCTTCTTATTGATGATGAAACACAGAAATAGCATGGGAATTAAATACAATAGGCACAATGCAGACTTAAGTACTTGAAGACTGTATCTTCTTACTGTCTATGCTTTAAACCATTCCTGTGACACTAGTTATAGATTCCGATGCTTCACTCCAGGTTTACTGTGTCCCTTGGACCTTCTTATTGACGATGAAGACACAGAAATAGCATCGGAATTAAATACAAAAGGAACAATGCCGACTTAAGGACAAGAGACTGACTCTTCTTTCTGACTTTGTTTGAACCATTCCTGTGACACTAGTTATAGATTCCGATGCATCACTTCAGGTTTACTGTAATCCCTCTGACCTTCTTATTGATGATGAAACACAGAAATAGCATGGGAATTAATACAATAGGCACAATGCAGACTTAAGTACAAGAAGACTGTATCTTCTTACTCTCTATGCTTTAAACCATTCCTGTGACACTAGTTATAGATTCCGATGCTTCACTCCAGGTTTACTGTGTCCCTTGGACCTTCTTATTGACGATGAAACACAGAAATAGCATCGGAATTAAATTACAAAAAGGAACAATGCCGACTTAAGGACAAGAAGACTGACTCTTCTTTCTGACTATATTTTGAACCATTCCTGTGACACTAGTTATAGATTCCGGATGCTTCACTTCAGGTTTACTGTATCCCTCTGACCTTCTTATTGACGATGAAACACAGAAATTGCACCGGAATTAAATACAAAAGGCACAATGCCGACTTAAGTACAAGAAGACTGATTCTTCTTACTGTCTATGTTTTGAACCATTCCATGGACACTAGTTATAGATTCCGATGCTTCACTTCAGGTGTACTGTATCCCTCTTACCTTCTTATTGACGATGGAACACAGAAATTGCATCGGAATTAAATAGAAAAAGCACAATGCCGACTTAAGTACAAGAAGAGTGACTCTTCTTACTGTCTATGTTATGAACCATTCCTGTGACACTAGTGGTAGATTCCGATGCTTGACTTCAGGTTTACTGTATCCCTACGACCTTCTTATTGACGATGAAAAAGAGAAATTGCATCGGAAATTAATACAAAAGGCACAATGCCGACTCAAGTACAAGAAGACTGACTCTTCTCCCTGTCTATGTTTTGATCCATTCCTGTGACACTAGTTATAGATTCCGATGCTTCGCTTCATGTTTACTGTATCCCTTGGACCTTCGTATTGACAATGAAACACAGAAATTGCATCGGAATTAAATACAAAAGGCACAATGCCGCCTTAAGGACAAGAAGTCTGACTCTTCTTACTGACTATGTTTTGAACCATTCCTCTGACACTAGTTATAGATTCCGATGCTTCACTTCAGGTTTACTGTATCCCTCTGACCTTCTTATTGACGATGAAACACAGAAATTGGGACCGGAATTAAACAAAAGGGCACATTGCCGACTTAAGTACAAGAAGACTGTATCTTCTAACTGTCTATGCTTTGAACCATTCCTGTGACACTAGTTATAGATTCCGATGCTTCACTCCAGGTTTACTGTATCCCTTGGACCTTCTTATTGACGATGAAACACAGAAATAGCATCGGAATTAAATACAAAAGGCACAATGCCGACTTAAGGACAAGATGACTGACTCTTCTTTCTGACTATGTTTTGAACCATTCCTGTGACACCAGTTATAGAATCTGATGCTTCACTTCAGGTTCACTGTATCCCTCTGACCTTCTTATTGACGAAGAAACACTGAAATTGCATCGGAATTAAATAGAAAGGGCACAATGCCGACTTAAGGACAAGAAGACTGACTCTTCCTACTGTCTATGTTTTGAACCACCCCTGTGACACTGGTTATAGAATCCGATGCTTCACTCCAGGTTTACTGTATCCCTCTTACCTTATTGACGATGAAGCACAGAAATTACATCGGAATTAAATTCCAAAGGCACAATACAGACTTAAATACAAGAGGATAGGCTCTTCTTACTGTCTATGTTTTGATCCATTCCTGTGACACTATTTTTAGATTCTGATGCTTCACTTCAGGTTTACTGTATCACTTGGACCTTCTTATTGACGATGAAACACAGAAATTACATCGGAATTAAATACAAAAGGCACAATGCCGACTTAAGTACAAGAAGACTGACTCTTCTTACTGACTATGTTTAGAACCATTTCTGTGAGACTAGTTATAGATTCCGATGCTTCACTTCAGGTTTACTGTATCCCTTGGACCTTCTTATTGACGATGAAACACGGAAATTGCATCGGAATTAAATACAAACGACACAATGCCGACTTCAGTACAAGAAGACTGTATCTTATTACTGTTTATGTTTTGAACCACTCCTGTGACACTAGTTACAGATTCCGATGCTCCACTTCAGGTTTACTGTATCCCTCTGTGCTTCTTATTGACGATGAAACACAGAAATTACATCGGAATTAAATACAAAACGCACAATGCCGACAAGGTCAAGAAGACTGACTCTTCTTACTGACTATATTTTTAAACATTCCTGTGACACTAGTTATAGATTCCGATGCTTCACTTCTGGTTTACTGTATCCCTCTGACCTTCTTATTGACAATGAAACACAGAAATAGCACCAGAATTAAATACAAACGGCACAATGCCGACTTAAGTACATGAAGACCGACTCATCTTACTGACTATGTTTTGAACCATTCCTGTGACACTAGTTATAGATTCCGATGCTTCACTTCAGGTTTACTGTATCCCTTGGACCTTCTTATTGACGATGAAACACGGAAATTGCATCGGAATTAAATACAAACGACACAATGCCGACTTCAGTACAAGAAGACTGTATCTTATTACTGTTTATGTTTTGAACCACTCCTGTGAAACTAGTTACAGATTCCGATGCTCCACTTCAGGTTTACTGTATCCCTCTAAGCTTCTTATTGACGATGAAACACAGAAATCGCATCGGAATTAAATACAAAAGGCACAATGCCGACTTAAGTACAAGATGACTGACTCTTCTTACTGACTATGTTTTGGACCATTATTGTGACACTAGTTATAGATTCCGATGCTTCACTTCAGGTTTACTGTATCCCTTGGACCTTCTTATTGTCGATGAAACACAGAAATTGCATCGGAATTAAATAGAAAGGGCACATTGCCGAGTTAAGTACAAGAAGACTGACTCTTCTTACTGACTATGCTTTGAACCCTTCCTCTGACACTAGTTATAGATTCCCATGCTTCACGTCAGGTTTTCTGTATCTCTGTGACCTTCTCATTTACGATGAAACACAGAAATTGAATCGGAATTAAACCCAAAAGGCACAATGCCGACTTAAGTACAAGAAGACTGACTCTTCGTACAGTCTATGATTCGAACCATTATATTGACACTAGTTATAGATTGCGATGCTACACTCCAGGTTTACTGTATCCCTTGGACCTTCTTATTGACGAAGAAACACTGAAATTGCATCGGAATTAGATAGAAAGGGCACATTGCCGACTTAAGTACAAGAAGAATGACTCTTCTTACTGACTATGTTTTGAACCATTTCTCTGACACTAGTTATAGATTCCCATACTTCACTTCAGGTTTTCTGTATCTCTCTGACCTTCTCATTGACGATGAAACACAGATATTGCATGGGAATTATACCCAAAAGGCACAATGCCGACTTAAGTACAAGAAGACTGACTCTTCTTACTGTCTATGTTTTGAACCATTCCATTGACACTAGTTATAGATTCCGATGCTTCACTCCAGGTGTACTGTATCCCTTAGACCTTCTTAATGACGATGAAACACTGAAATTGCATCGGAATTAAATAGATTAGGCAAAATGCCGACTTCAGTCCAAGAAGTCTGACTCTTCTTACTGACTATGTTTTCAACCATTCCTGTGACACTAGTTATGGATCCCGATGCTTCACTTCAGGTTTACTGTATCCCGTGGACCCTCTTATTGACGATGAAACACAGAAATTGCATCGGAATTAAATACAAAAGGCACAATACCGACTTAAGTACATGAAGACTGACTCTTCTTACTGACTATGTTTTGAACCATTCCTCTGACACTATTTATATATTCCGATGCTTCACTTCAGGTTTACTGAATCCCTTGGACCTTCTTGTTGACGATGAAACACAGAAATTGCATCGGAAATAAATACAAAAGGCACAATGCCGACTTCAGTACTGTCTGTGTTTTGAACCATTCCTGTGCCAGTAGTTATAGATTCCGATGCTTCACTCCAGGTTTACTGTATCTCTCTGACCTTCTTATTGACGATGAAACACAGATATTACATCGGAATTAAATACAAAATGCATAATGCCGACTTAAGGAGAAGAAGACTGTATCTTCTTACTGTCTATGCTTTGAACCATTCCTGTGACACTAGTTATAGATTCCGATGCTTCACTCCAGGTTTACTGTATCCCTTGGACCTTCTTATTGACGAAGAAACACAGAAATAGCATCGGAATTAAATACAAAAAGCACAACGCCGACTTAAGGACAAGAAGACTGACTCTTCTTTCTGACTATGTTTTGAACCATTCCTTTGACACTAGTTATAGATTCCGATGCTTCACTTCAGGTTTACTGTATCCCTCTGACCTTCTTATTGACGATGAAACACAGAAATTGCACCGGAATTAAATACAAAAGGCACAATGCCGACTTAAGTACAAGAAGACTGATTCTTTTTACTGTCTATGTTTTGAACCATTCCATGGACACTAGTTATAGATTCCGATGCTTCACTACAGGTTTACTGTATCGGTTGGACCTTCTTGTTGACGATGAAACACAGAAATTACATCGGAATTAAATACAAAAGGCACAATGCCCACTTAAGTACAAAAAGACTGACTCTTGTTACTGACTATGTTTTGAACCATTCCTGTGACACTAGTTATAGATTCCGATGCTTCACTTCAGGTTTACTGTATCCCTCTGACCTTCTTACTGACGATGAAACACAGAAATTGCACCGGAATTAAATACAAAAGGCACAATGCTGACTTAAGTACAAGAAGACTGACTCTTCTTACTGTCTATGTCATGAACCATTCCTGTGACACTAGTTGTCGATTCCGATGCTTGACTTCAGGTTTACTGTATCCCTACGACCTTCTCATTTACGATGAAAAACAGAAATTGCATCGGAATTTAATACAAAAGGCGCAATGCTGACTCAAGTACAATACAAGAAGACTGACTCTTCTCCCTGTCTATGTTTTGATCCATTCCTGTGACACTAGTTATAGATTCCGATGCTTCACTTCAGGTTTACTGTATCCCTTGGACCTTCGTATTGACGAAGAAACACTGAAATTGCATCGGAATTAAATAGAAACAGCACATTGCCGACTGAAGTACAAGAAGACTGACTCTTCTTACTGACTATGTTTTGAACCATTCCACTGAGACCAGTTATAGATTCCCATGCTTCACTTCAGGTTTTCTGTTTCTCTCTGACCTTCTCATTCACGATGAAACACAGAAATTGCATCGGAAATAAACCCAAAAGGCACAATGCCGACTTAAGTACAAGAAGACTGTATCTTCTAACTGTCTTTGCTTTGTACCATTCCTGTGACACTAGTTATAGATTCCGATGCTTCACTTCAGGTTTACTGTATCCCTCTGACTTTCTTATTGACGATGAAACACAGAAATAGCATGGGAATTAAATACAATAGGCACAATGCAGACTTAAGTACAAGAAGACTGTATCTTCTTACTGTCTATGCTTTAAACCATTCCTGTGACAAAAGTTATAGATTCCGATGCTTCACTCCAGGTTTACTGTGTCCCTTGGACCTTCTTATTGACGATGAAACACAGAAATAGCATCGGAATTAAATACAAAAGGAACAATGCCGACTTAAGGACAAGAAGACTGACTCTTCTTTCTGACTATGTTTTGAACCATTCCTGTGACACTAGTTATAGATTCCGATGCTTCACTTCAGGTTTACTGTATCCCTCTGACCTTCTTATTGACGATGAAACACAGAAATTGCACCGGAATTAAATACAAAAGGCACAATGCCGACTTAAGTACAAGAAGACTGATTCTTCTTACTGTCTATGTTTTGAACCATTCCATGGACACTAGTTATAGATTCCGATGCTTCACTACAGGTTTACTGTATCGGTTGGACCTTCTTGTTGACGATGAAACACAGAAATTACATCGGAATTAAATACACAAGGCACAATGCCGACTTAAGTACAAAAAGACTGACTCTTGTTACTGACTATATTTTGAACCATTCCTGTGACACTAGTTATAGACTCCGATGCTTCACTTCAGGTGTACTGTATCCCTCTTACCTTCTTATTGACGATGGAACACAGAAATTGCATCGGAATTAAATAGAAAAAGCACAATGCCGACTTAACTACAAGAAGACTGACTCTTCTTACTGTCTATGTTATGAACCATTCCTGTGACACTAGTGGTAGATTCCGATGCTTGACTTCAGGTTTACTGTATCCCTACGACCTTCTTATTGACGATGAGAAAGAGAAATTGCATCGGAAATTAATACAAAAGGCACAATGCCGACTCAAGTACAAGAAGACTGACTCTTCTCCCTGTCTATGTTTTGATCCATTCCTGTGACACTAGTTATAGATTCCGATGCTTCGCTTCATGTTTACTGTATCCCTTGGACCTTCGTATTGACGATGAAACACAGAAATTGCATCGGAATTAAATACAAAAGGCACAATGCCGCCTTAAGGACAAGAAGTCTGACTCTTCTTACTGACTATGTTTTGAACCATTCCTGTGACACTAGTTATAGATTCCGATGCTTCACTTCAGGTTTACTGTATCCCTCTGACCTTCTAATTGACGATGAAACACAGAAATTGGACCGGAATTAAACAAAAGGGCACATTGCCGACTTAAGTACAAGAAGACTGTATCTTCTAACTGTCTATGCTTTGAACCATTCCTGTGACACTAGTTATAGATTCCGATGCTTCACTCCAGGTTTACTGTATCCCTTGGACCTTCTTATTGGCGATGAAACACAGAAATAGCATCGGAATTAAATACAAAAGGCACAATGCCGACTAAAGGACAAGATGACTGACTCTTCTTTCTGACTATGTTTTGAACCATTCCTGTGACACCAGTTATAGATTCTGATGCTTCACTTCAGGTTCACTGTATCCCTCTGACCTTCTTATTGACGAAGAAACACTGAAATTGCATCGGAATTAAATAGAAAGGGCACAATGCCGACTTAAGGACAAGAAGACTGACTCTTCTTACTGACTATGTTTAGAACCATTTCTGTGAGACTAGTTATAGATTCCGATGCTTCACTCCAGGTTTACTGTATCCCTTGGACCTTCTTATTGACGATGAAACACAGAAATTGCATCGGAATTAAATACAAAACGCACAATGCCGACAAGGTCAAGAAGACTGACTCTTCTTACTGACTATATTTTTAAACATTCCTGTGACACTAGTTATAGATTCCGATGCTTCACTTCAGGTTTACTGTATCCCTTGGACCTTCTTATTGACGATGAAACACGGAAATTGCATCGGAATTAAATACAAACGACACAATGCCGACTTCAGTACAAGAAGACTGTATCTTATTACTGTTTATGTTTTGAACCACTCCTGTGACACTAGTTACAGATTCCGATGCTCCACTTCAGGTTTACTGTATCCCTCTGGGCTTCTTATTGACGATGAAACACAGAAATCGCATCGGAATTAAATACAAAAGGCACAATGCCGACTTAAGTACAAGATGACTGACTCTTCTTACTGACTATGTTTTGGACCATTATTGTGACACTAGTTATAGATTCCGATGCTTCACTTCAGGTTTACTGTATCCCTTGGACCTTCTTATTGTCGATGAAACACTGAAATTGCATCGGAATTAAATAGAAAGGGCACATTGCCGAGTTCAGTACAAGAAGACTGACTCTTCTTACTGACTATGCTTTGAACCCTTCCTCTGACACTAGTTATAGATTCCCATGCTTCACGTCAGGTTTTCTGTATCTCTCTGACCTTCTCATTTACGATGAGACACAGAAATTGAATCGGAATTAAACCCAAAAGGCACAATGCCGACTTAAGTACAAGAAGACTGACTCTTCGTACAGTCTATGATTCGAACCATTATATTGACACTAGTTATAGATTGCGATGCTACACTCCAGGTTTACTGTATCCCTTGGACCTTCTTATTGACGAAGAGACACTGAAATTGCATCGGAATTACATAGAAAGGGCACATTGCCGACTTAAGTACAAGAAGAATGACTCTTCTTACTGACTATGTTTTGAACCATTTC
Organism: Schistocerca piceifrons; assembly: GCF_021461385.2. Taxonomy (NCBI): domain Eukaryota; kingdom Metazoa; phylum Arthropoda; class Insecta; order Orthoptera; family Acrididae; genus Schistocerca; species Schistocerca piceifrons. Next base: position 149,035 of record NW_025727718.1, on the reverse strand, counting down.
TCTGACACTAGTTATAGATTCCCATACTTCACTTCAGGTTTTCTGTATCTCTCTGACCTTCTCATTGACGATGAAACACAGAAATTGCATGGGAATTATACCCAAAAGGCACAATGCCGACTTAAGTACAAGAAGACTGACTCTTCTTACTGTCTATGTTTTGAACCATTCCATTGACACTAGTTATAGATTCCGATGCTTCACTCCAGGTGTACTGTATCCCTTAGACCTTCTTAATGACGATGAAACACTGAAATTGCATCGGAATTAAATAGATGAGGCAAAATGCCGACTTCAGTCCAAGAAGTCTGACTCTTCTTACTGACTATGTTTTCAACCATTCCTGTGACACTAGTTATGGATCCCGATGCTTCACTTCAGGTTTACTGTATCCCGTGGACCCTCTTATTGACGATGAAACACAGAAATTGCATCGGAATTAAATACAAAAGGCACAATACCGACTTAAGTACATGAAGACTGACTCTTCTTACTGACTATGTTTTGAACCATTCCTCTGACACTATTTATATATTCCGATGCTTCACTTCAGGTTTACTGAATCCCTTGGACCTTCTTGTTGACGATGAAACACAGAAATTGCATCGGAAATAAATACAAAAGGCACAATGCCGACTTCAGTACTGTCTGTGTTTTGAACCATTCCTGTGCCAGTAGTTATAGATTCCGATGCTTCCCTCCAGGTTTACTGTATCTCTCTGACCTTCTTATTGACGATGAAACACAGATATTGCATCGGAATTAAATACAAAATGCATAATGCCGACTTAAGGAGAAGAAGACTGTATCTTCTTACTGTCTATGCTTTGAACCATTCCTGTGACACTAGTTATAGATTCCGATGCTTCACTCCAGGTTTACTGTATCCCTTGGACCTTCTTATTGACGAAGAAACACAGAAATAGCATCGGAATTAAATACAAAAGGCACAACGCCAACTTAAGGACAAGAAGACTGACTCTTCTTTCTGACTATGTTTTGAACCATTCCTGTGACACTAGTTGTAGATTCCGATGCTTCACTTCAGGTTTACTGTATCCCTCTGACCTTCTTATTGACGATGAAACACAGAAATTGCACCGGAATTAAATACAAAAGGCACAATGCCGACTTAAGTACAAGAAGACTGATTCTTCTTACTGTCTATGTTTTGAACCATTCCATGGACACTAGTTATAGATTCCGATGCTTCACTACAGGTTTACTGTATCGGTTGGACCTTCTTGTTGACGATGAAACACAGAAATTACATCGGAATTAAATACAAAAGGCACAATGCCCACTTAAGTACAAAAAGACTGACTCTTGTTACTGACTATGTTTTGAACCATTCCTGTGACACTAGTTATAGATTCCGATGCTTCACTTGAGGTTTACTGTATCCCTCTGACCTTCTTATTGACGATGAAACACAGAAATTGCACCGGAATTAAATACAAAAGGCATAATGCCGACATAAGTACATAAAGACTGACTCTTCTTATTGACTATGATTTGAACCATTCCTCTGACACTAGTTATAGATTCCCATGCTTCACTTCAGGTTTTCTGTATCTCTCTGACCTTTTCATTGACGATGAAACACAGAAATTGCATCGGAATTATACCCAAAAGGCACAATGCCGACTTAAGTACAAGAAGACTGACTTTTCTTACTGTCTATGTTTTGAACAATTCCATTGACACTAGTTATAGATTCCGATGCTACACTCCAGGTTTACTGTATCCCTCTGACCTTCTTATTGACGATGAAACACAGATATTGCATCAGAATTAAATACAAAAGGCATAATGCCGACTTAAGGACAAGAAGACTGTATCTTCTTACTGTCTATGCTTTGAACCATTCCTGTGACACTAGTTATAGATTCCGATGCTTCACTCCAGGTTTACTGTATCCCTTGGACCTTCTTATTGACGATGAAACACAGAAATAGCGTCGGAATTAAATACAAAAGGCACAATGCCGGCTTAAGTACAAGAAGACTGATTCTTCTTACGGTCTCTGTTTTGAACCATTCCATGGACACTAGTTATAGATTCCGATGCTTCACTACAGGTTTACTGTATCGGTTGGACCTTCTTGTTGACGATGAAACACAGAAATTACATCGGAATTAAATACAGAAGGCACTATGCCGACTTAAGTACAAAAAGACTGACTCTTGTTACTGACTATGTTTGAACCATTCCTGTGACACTAGTTATAGATACCGATGCTTCACTTCAGGTGTGCTGTATCCCTCTTACCTTCTTATTGACGATGGAACACAGAAATTGCATCGGAATTAAATAGAAAAGGCACAATGCCGACTTAAGTACAAGAAGACTGACTCTTCTTACTGTCTATGTTATGAACCATTCCTGTGACACTAGTTGTAGATTCCGATGCTTGACTTCAGGTTTACTGTATCCCTACGACCTTCTCATTTACGATGAAAAACAGAAATTGCATCGGAATTTAATACAAAAGGCACAATGCTGACTCAAGTACAAGAAGACTGACTCTTCTCCCTGTCTATGTTTTGATCCATTCCTGTGACACTAGTTATAGATTCCGATGCTTCACTTCAGGTTTTCTGTATCCCTTGGACCTTCGTATTGACGATGAAACACAGAAATTGCATCGGAATTACATACAAAAGGCACAATGCCGCCTTAAGGACAAGAAGTCTGACTCTTCTTACTGACTATGTTTTGAACCATTCCTGTGACACTAGTTATAGATTCCGATGCTTCACTTCAGGTTTACTGTATCCCTCTGACCTTCTTATTGACGATGAAACACAGAAATTGCACCGGAATTAAATGCAAAAGGCACAATGCCGACTTAAGTACAAGAAGACTGACGCTTCGTACTGTCTAAGATTGGAACCATTATATTGACACTAGTTGTAGATTGCGATGATACACTCCAGGTTTACTGTATGGTTTGGACCTTCTTATTGACGAAGACACACTGAAATTGCATCGCAATTAAATAAAAAGTGCACATTGCCGACTTAAGTACAAGAAGACTGAGTCTTCTTACTGACTATGTTTTGAACCATTCCTCTGACACTAGTTATAGATTCCCATGCTTCACTTCAGGTTTTCTGTATCTCTCTGACCTTCTCATTGACGATGAAACACAGAAATTGCATCGGAATTAAAGCCAAAAGGCACAATGCCGACTTAAGTACAAGAAGACTGACTCTTTGTACTCTGTAGGATTTGAACCATAATTTTGACACTAGTTATAGATTGCGATGCTACACTCCAGGTTTACTGTATCCCTTGGACCTTCTTATTGACGAAGAAACACTGAAATTGCATCGGAATTAAATAGTAAGGGCACATTGCCGACTTCAGTACAAGAAGACTGACTCTTCTTACTGACTATGTTTTGAACCATTCCTCTGAGACCAGTTATAGATTCCCATGCTTCACATCAGGTTTTCTGTTTCTCTCTGACCTTCTCATTAACGATGAAACACAGAAATTGCATCGGAATTAAGGGGATACGGAATCGGATTTTGGGTTAAAAAATCGAATTTTTTTTTTATTGGCGTATTATATTCTGCCATGTTTCCTCTTTAAAATTACGTATCATACATAGCTCTACTACAATTATAACTATTTTATTTTTATATATTTGTGAGATCGGGTATTGCGCTTTAGTTATACACGTCTCTCGTGGCTGACCATGAACTTTTTGGCAGTACCTTTAAAGTGACATGAATTCAAATATCCCGGTTTCCAGCGACTATTTATACACTAGTTGCCCGAAAATGTTTCTTTCTGGTTTCCTCAAGTTACTCTTTGACTTTGTGGCTTGACTGTTTTGTAAACATTGTGATATAAGAAAGTAGTTGTTGTTGAGTTATTTCGTATTTAGTGCTTCATTTTTCGCAGTGAAAATGCCTAGAGCTAAAGCAAAAGTATTTAAAAAGCGTGTGAACTGGCAAAATAAAAGAAATAATGATTCATTAGCAAAGCAAAGCAGTTCATCATCATCACTGTTGGAAAATGTGAATCCACTTATTACTGATTTGCCGAACGAACTTACACCAAATGAAAACAGTGCTTCTCATAAAAAACTAAGAGATTTGGAAGAGAAATATAATTTACTTGATAGAGGGAATGAAGTTTTTGAACTCATTGATACGAATATATTGTGTGAAGCTCTTGAAAACAGTTTGTGCTGCAAAAAATGTCATGGAAACGTTTCTCTGAAAGTAGAATCCCATGTTGGCCTGGCTGCCCAGTTTAATTTAAAATGCAGTGTTTGTAAATACAGCTGTAAGTTTCCAAGTTCGGTTTCAGTAACTGTAAATAATGGATACAAGAAAACTGAACTTTATAGTGTAAATATTAGGTTAGTTTATGGATTGCGAGCAATTGGTAAGGGCAAAGCAGCTGGTGATATGCTATGTGGTGTTCTAAATCTTCCAAGTGCACCTTCAAAGTTTGAAGCTTACAATTATGTACTAGGATCTGCAGTTGAAGATGTAGCACAGAAGTCAACGCAGGTTGCTGTGGAAGAAGCAGTGGAAGAAAATGACGGCAGTCGTGACCTCACAGTGGCGTTTGATGGCACGTGGCAGAAAAGGGGCCACACCTCCAACAATGGTGTTGTAACAGCAACTAGTGTTGATACTGGCAAGGTTATTGATGTTGCAATAATGTCTAACTACTGTAGGTGCACAGGCAGGCTGAAAAATGAACACAGTGATGACTGTATTGCTAATTATTATGGTAGTAGTGGTGGCATGGAGGTTGCTGGGGTGAAGAAAATTTTTCATCGCTCTTCACAGTGGTATAATGTTCGCTATGTCAAATATCTGGGAGATGGTGACTCTAAAGCATTCAAAGAAGTTTTGGAAAGCAAACCATATGGGAACAGTGTAAATATAAGCAAACTTGAATGTATAGGACATGTGCAGAAGAGAATGGGTGCCAGGCTGAGAAGGTTAAAATCAGTTATGAAAGGGAAAAAACTAGATGATGGGAAAACCTTGGATGACAGAGGAAGATTGACTGATTCCATAATAGACCACATTCAGAACTGCTATGGCCTTGCAATCAGGCAAAATACAGGCAATCTTGAAGAAATGAGGAGAGCTATATGGGCTTTATATTTCCACACCGCATCCACGGATGAGCATCCACAACATGGTTTGTGCCCCAAAGGTGAAAACAGCTGGTGTAAATACAATAGGGGACTAACAACAGGAGAGAAATACATTCACCACCACAGTCTACCATCAGCCATCATGGCAGAAATAAAGCCCATTTTCAGAGATCTGGCTGACAGAAGTCTTCTGATGAAATGTCTTCACGGAAAAACGCAGAACCCCAACGAGTGCTTGAATAGTGTGATATGGCATCGTCTCCCAAAAACAGTGTTTGTCGGAATTAATACACTACATTTTGGTGTGTATGATGCTGTGGCAACCTTCAATCTTGGAAATATAACTAAATGCCAGGTCCTTCAAAAGTTGGGTATGTGTGTTGGTTCCCGTACGGTACGTGCTATGTTCTTTTTAGATCAGCACAGACTAAGGCATGCTGATAATATAATCAAAACATTAGTGAAAAAAGCAAGACAGGTGCAGAGGGGTGCCAAAAGAAGACTTGAAGATGATTATGAAGACTGTGAAGGGGGTATTAGCTACGGATCAGGAATGTTTTAATCTTCTTTCTCCGTTTCCCGTAAGTTTACTTTTTACTTCATCTAGGAACATTATCTCAGGTACTGGTCAACCTAGAAGTCTGAAATTTTTATGACGTAGTGACATAGGTCCCTATTACATACTGAAACAACGATTTTTTAATTACTTGATTTACAAAAGACTTAGGGGTGATAGTCTAGTAAAAAGCGATGGAAAAAATTTACTTAAAAATAAATGTACAATATCTCTGTAAGAAAATACTTTGACAATAAACTGTTGTTTCACTATTGTTGTAACATATGAATGCACGTACAGTAAAATTTTTACCTCTCTGTCTCCAGTAGTTTGTGAGAAAATGTTCCCTATAGTAGGCATATATTAACATTGCGGGGATAGGTGATTCCGTATCCCCTTAAACCCAAAAGGCACAATGCGGACTTAAGTACATGAAGACTGACTTTTCTTACTGACTATGTTTTGAACCATTCCTCTGACACTAGTTATAGATTCCGATGCTTCACAACAGGTTTACTGTATCCCTTGGAACTTCTTGTTGACGATGAAATACAGACATCGCGTCGGAACTAAATACAAAAGGCACAATGCCGACTTAAGTACATGAAGACCGACTCTTCTTACTGACTACGTTTTGAACCATTCCTGTGATACTAGTTATAGATTCCGATGCTTCACTTCAGGTTTACAGTATCCCTTGGACCTTCTTATTGACGATGAAACACAGAAAATGCACGGAATTAAATACAAAAGGCACAAAGCCGACTTAAGTACTGTCTGTGTTTTGAACCATTCCTGTACCAGTAGTTATAGATTCCGATGCTTCACTCCAGGTTTACTGTATCCCTCGGTCCTTCTTATTGACAATGAAACACTAAAATTGCATCGGAATTAAATAGGAAAGGCACAATGCCGACTTAAGTACAAGAAGACTCACTCTTCTTACTGACTATGTTTGAACCATTCCTGTGACACTAGTTATAGATTCCGATGCTTGACTTCACGTTTACTCTATCACTTGGACCTTCTTATTGACGATGAAACACAGAAATTGCATCGGAATTGAATACAAAAGGCACAATGCCGACTTAAGTATATAAAGACTGACTCTTCCTACTGACTATGTTTTGAACCATTGCCGTGACACTAGTTATACATTCCGATGCTACACTCCAGGTTTACTGTATCCCCTGGACCTTCTTATTGACGATGAAACACAGATATTGCATCGGAATTAAATACAAAAGGCACAATGCCGACTTAAGGACAAGAAGACTGACTCTTCTTTCTGACTATGTTTTGAACCATTCCTGTGCTACTACTTATACATTCCGATGCATCACTTCAGGTTTACTGTATCCCTTGGACCTTCTTATTGACGATGAAACACAGAAATAGCATCGGAATTAAATACAAAAGGCACAATGCCGACTTAAGTACAAGAAGACTGTAGCTTCTTACTGTCTATGTTTTGAACCATTCCTGTGACACTAGTTATAGATTCCGATGCTTCACTCTGGGTTTACTGTATCCCTTGGACCTTCTTATTGACGATGAAACACAGAAATTGCATCGGAATTAAATACAAAAGGCACAATGCCGACTTAAGTACAAGAAGACTGACTCTTCGTACTGTCTATGATTTGAACCATTATATTGGCACTAGTTATAGATTGCGATGCTGCACTCCAGGTTTACTGTATCCCTTGGACCTTCTTATTGACGAAGAAACATTGTAATTGCATCGGAATTAAATAGAAAGGGCACATTGCCGAGTTAAGTACAAGAAGACTGGCTCTTCTTACTGACTATGCTTTGAACCCTTCCTCTGACACTAGTTATAGATTCCCATGCTTCACGTCAGGTTTTCTGTATCACTCTGACCTTCTCATTGACGATGTAACACAGAAATTGAATCGGAATTAAACACAAAAGGCACAATGCCTACTTAAGTACAAGAAGACTGACTCTTCGTACTGTCTATGATTTGTACCATTATATTGACACTAGTTATAGATTGCGATGCTACACTCCAGGTTTACTGTATCCCTTGGACCTTCGTATTGACGAAGAAACACTGAAACTGCATCGGAATTAAGTAGAAAGGGCACATTGCAGACTTAAGTACAAGAAGAATGACTCTTCTTACTGACTATGATTTGAACCATTCCTCTGACACTTGTTATAGATTCCCATGCTTCACTTCAGGTTTTCTGTATCTCTCTGACCTTTTCATTGACGATGAAACACAGAAATTGCATCGGAATTATACCCAAAAGGCACAATGCCGACTTAAGTACAAGAAGACTGACTTTTCTTACTGTCTATGTTTTGAACAATTCCATTGACACTAGTTATAGATTCCGATGCTTCACTCCAAGTGTACTGTATCCCTTAGACCTTCTTAATGACGATGAAACACTGAAATTGCATCGGAATTAAATAGATTAGGCAAAATGCCGACTTCAGTCCAAGAAGTCTGACTCTTCTTACTGACTATGTTTTCAACCATTCCTGTGACACTAGTTATGGATCCCGATGCTTCACTTCAGGTTTACTGTATCCCGTGGACCTTCTTTTTGACGATGAAACACAGAAATTGTATCGGAATTATATACAAAAGGCACAATACCGACTTAAGTACATGAAGACTGACTCTTCTTACTGACTATGTTTTGAACCATTCCTCTGACACTAGTTATATATTCCGATGCTTCACTTCAGGTTTACTGAATCCCTTGCTCCTTCTTGTTGACGATGAAACACAGAAATTGCATCGGAAATAAATACAAAAGGCACAATGCCGACTTCAGTACTGTCTGAGTTTTGAACCATTCCTGTGCCAGTAGTTATAGAATCCGATGCTTCACTCCAGGTTTACTGTATCCCTCGGAGCTTCTTATTGACGATGAAACACCGAAATTGCATCGGAATTAAATAGAAAAGGCACAATGCCGACTTAAGTACAACAAGACACACTCTTCTTACTGACTATGTTTGAACCATTCCTGTTACAGTAGTTATAGATTCCGATGCTTCACTTCACGTTTACTCTATCCCTTGGACCTTCTTATTGACGATGAAACACAGAAATTGCATCGGAATTAAATACAAAAGGCACAATGCCGACATAAGTACATAAAGACTGACTCTTCTTATTGACTATGATTTGAACCATTCCTGTGACACTAGTTATAGATTCCGATGCTACACTCCAGGTTTACTGTATCCCTCTGACCTTCTTATTGACGATGAAACACAGATATTGCATCGGAATTAAATACAAAAGGCATAATGCCAACTTAAGGACAAGAAGACTGTATCTTCTTACTGTCTATGCTTTGAACCATTCCTGTGACACTAGTTATAGATTCCGATGCTTCACTACAGGTTTACTGTATCGGTTGGACCTTCTTGTCGACGATGAAACACAGAAATTACATCGGAATTAAATACAAAAGGCACTATGCCGACTTAAGTACAAAAAGACTGACTCTTGTTACTGACTATGTTTTGAACCATTCCTGTGACACTAGTTATAGATTCCGATGCTTCACTTCAGGTGTGCTGTATCCCTCTTACCTTCTTATTGACGATGGAACACAGAAATTGCATCGGAATTAAATAGAAAAGGCACAATGCCGACTTAAGTACAAGAAGACTGACTCTTCTTACTGTCTATGTTATGAACCATTCCTGTGACACTAGTTGTAGATTCCGGTGCTTGACTTCAGGTTTACTGTATCCCTACGACCTTCTCATTTACGATGAAAAACAGAAATTGCATCGGAATTTAATACAAAAGGCACAATGCTGACTCAAGTACAAGAAGACTGACTCTTCTCCCTGTCTATGTTTTGATCCATTCCTGTGACACTAGTTATAGATTCCGATGCTTCACTTCAGGTTTACTGTATCCCTTGGACCTTCGTATTGACGATGAAACACAGAAATTGCATCGGAATTACATACAAAAGGCACAATGCCGCCTTAAGGACAAGAAGTCTGACCCTTCTTACTGACTATGTTTTGAACCATTCCTGTGACACTAGTTATAGATTCCGATGCTTCACTTCAGGTTTACTGTATCCCTCTGACCTTCTTATTGACGATGAAACACAGAAATTGCACCGGAATTAAATGCAAAAGGCACAATGCCGACTTAAGTACAAGAAGACTGACGCTTCGTACTGTCTAAGATTGGAACCATTATATTGACACTAGTTGTAGATTGCGATGATACACTCCAGGTTTACTGTATCGTTTGGACCTTCTTATTGACGAAGAAACACTGAAATTGCATCGGAATTAAATAAAAAGTGCACATTGCCGACTTAAGTACAAGAAGACTGAGTCTTCTTACTGACTATGTTTTGAACCATTCCTCTGACACTAGTTATAGATTCCCATGCTTCACTTCAGGTTTTCTGTATCTCTCTGACCTTCTCATTGACGATGAAACACAGAAATTGCATCGGAATTAAGGCCAAAAGGCACAATGCCGACTTAAGTACAAGAAGACTGACTCTTCGTACTGTGTAGGATTTGAACCATTATTTTAACACTATTTATAGATTGCGTTGCTACACTCCAGGTTTACTGTATCCCTTGGACCTTCTTATTGACGAAGAAACACTGAAATTGTATCGGAATTAAATAGTAAGGGCACATTGCCGACTTCAGTACAAGAAGACTGACTCTTCTTACTGACTATGTTTTGAACCATTCCTCTGAGACCAGTTATAGATTCCCATGCTTCACTTCAGGTTTTCTGTTTCTCTCTGACCTTCTCATTCACGATGAAACACAGAAATTGCATCGGAATTAAATCCAAAAGGCACAATGCCGACCTAAGTACATGAAGACTGACTTTTCTTACTGACTATGTTTTGAACCATTCCTCTGACACTAGTTATAGATTCCGATGCTTCACTTCAGGCTTACTGTATCCCTTGGAACTTCTTGTTGACGATGAAATACAGACATTGCATCGGAACTAAATACAAAAGGCACAATGCCGACTTAAGTACATGAAGATCGACTCTTCTTACTGACTACGTTTTGAACCATTCCTGTGACACTAGTTATAGATTCTGATGCTTCACTTCAGGTTTACAGTATCCCTTGGACCTTCTTATTGACGATGAAACACAGAAATTGCATCGGAATTAAATACAAAAGGCACAATGCCGACTTAAGTACATGAAGACTGACTCTTCTTACTGACTATGATTTGAACCATTCCTGTGACGCTAGTTATAGATTAGGATGCTTCACTTCAGGTTTACTGTATCCCTCTGACCTTCGTATTGACGATGGCACACTGAAATTACATCGGAATTAAATACTAAAGCACAATGCCGACTTAAGTACAAGAAGACTGACTCTTCTTACTGTCTATGCTTTGAAACATTACTGTGAAACTAGTTATGGATTCCGATGCTTCACTTCAGGTTTACTGTATCCCTCAGACCTTCTTATTGACGATGAAACACAGATATTGCACCGGAATTAAATACAAAAGCACAATGCCGACTTAAGTACATAAAGACCGACTCTTCTTAGTGACTATGTTTTGAACCATTCCAGTGAAACTACTTATAGATTCCGATGCTTCACTTCAGGTTTAATGTATCCCTTGGACCATCTTATTGACGATGAAACACAGAAATTGCATCGGAATTAAATACAAAAGGCACAATACCGACTTAAGTACAAGAAGACTGACTCTTCTTACTGTCTATGCTTTGAACCACTCCTGTGACAGTAGTTATAGATTCCGATGCTTCACTTCAGGTTTACTGTATCCCATGGAAGGTCTTATTGACGATGAAACACACAAATTGCATCGGAATTTAATACAAAAGTCACATTGCCGACTCAAGTACAAGAAGACCGACTCTTCTTACTGTCTATGTTTTGAACCATTTCTGTGACACTAGTTCTAGATTCCGATGCTTCACTTCAGGTATACTGTATCTCTTGGACCTTCTTATAGACGATGAAGCACAGAAATTGCATCGGAATTAAATGCAAAACGCACAATGCCGACTTAAGTACAAGAAGACTGATTCTTCTTACTGTCTATGTTTTGAACCATTCCTGTGACACTAGTTATAGATTCCGATGCTTCACTCCAAGTTTACTGTATCCCTTGGACCTTCTTATTGACAATGAAACACAGAAATTGCATCTGAATTAAAAACAAAATTTAGAATGCCGACGTAAGTACATGAAGACTGACTCTTCTTACCGACTATGATTTGAACCATTCCTGTGACACTAGTTATAGATTCCGATGCTTCACTTCAGGTTTAGTGTATCCCTTGGACCTTCTTATTGACGATGAAACATAGAAATTGCATCGGAATTAAATACAAAAGGCACAATGCCGCTTTAAGGACAAGAAGACAGACTCTTCTTACTGACTATGTTTTCATCCATTCCTGTGACACTAGTTATAGATTCCGATGCTTCACTTCAGGTTTACTGTATCCCTCAGACCTTCTTATTGACGATGAAACACAGAAATTGCTCCGGAATTAAATACAAAAGGAACAATGCCGAATTAAGTACAAGATGATTGACTCATCTTACTGTCTATGCTTTGAACCATTCCATTGACACTAGTTACAGATTCCGATGCCACACTCCAGGTTTACTGAATCCCTTGGACCTTTTATTGACGAAGAAACACTGAAATTGCATCGGAAATAAATACAAAAGGCAAAATGACGACTTAAGTACAAGAAGACTGACTCTTCTTACTGACGACGTTTTGATCCATTCCTGAGACACTAGTTATAGATTCCGATGCTTCACTTCAGGTTTACTGTATCCCTCTGACCATCTTATTGACGATGAAACACAGAAATTGCATCGGAATTAAATAGAAAAGGCGCAATGCCGACATAAGTACAAGAAGACTGACTCTTCTTACTGACTATGTTGTAAACCATTCCTCTGACACTAGTTATAGGTTCCGATGCTTCACTGCAGGTTTAGTGTACCCCTTGGACCTTCTTATTGACGATGAATCACAGAAATTGCATCGGAATTAAATACAAAAAGCACAATGCCGACGTAAGTACATGAAAACTGACCCTTCTTACTGACTATGTTTTGAACCATTCCTGTGACACTCGTTATAGATTCCGATGCTTCACTTCAGGTTTACTGTATCCCTTGGACCTTCTTATAGACGATGAAACACAGAAATTGCATCGGAATTAAATACAAAAGGCACAATGCCGACTTAAGTACAAGAAGACTGACTCTTCTACCGGACTATGTTATGTACTATTTCTGTGACACTAGTTATAGACTCCGATGCTTCACTTCAGGTTTACTGAAACCCTTGGAAATTCTTATTGACGATGAAACACAGAAATTGCATCGGAATTAAATACAAAAGGCACAATGCCGACTTAAGTTCAAGAAGACTGACTCTTCTTACTGTCTATGATTTGAACCATTCCTGTGACACTAGTTATAGATTCCGATGCTTCACTTCAGGTTTACTGTATCACGTGGACCTTCTTATTGACGACGAAACACATATATTGCGTCGAAATTAAATAGAAAAGGCACAATGCCGACTTAAGTACATGAAGACTATCTCTTCCTACTGTCTATGATTTGAACCATTCCTGTGACACTAGTTATAGATTCCGATGCTTCACTTCAGGTTTACTGTATCCCTCTGACCTTCTTATTGACGACGAAACACAGAAATTGCATCGGAATTAAATAGAAAAGGCACAATGCCGACTTAAGTACAAGAAGACTGACACTTCTTACTTTCTATGTTTTGAACCATTCCAGAGACACTAGTTACAGATTCCGATGCTTGACTTCAGGTTTACTGTGTCCCTAGGACCTTCTTATTGACGATGAAACACAGAAATTGAATCGGAATTTAATACAAAAGGCACCATGCCGACTCAAGTACAAGAAGACTGATTCTTCTTCCTGTCTATGTTTTGAATCATTCCTGTGACAGTAGTGATAGATTCCGATGCTTCACTTCAGGTTTACTGGATCCCTCTGACATTCTTATTGATGATGAAACACAGAAATTGCATCGGTATTAAATACAAAAGGCACAATGCCGACTTAAGTACAAGAAGACTGACTCTTCTAACGGACTATGTTATGTACTATTTCTGTGACACTAGTTATAGATTGCGATGCTTCACTTAAGGGTTACTGATTCCCTCTGACCTTCTTATTCACGATGAAACACAGAAATTGCATCGGAATTAGATACAAAAGGCACAATGCCGACTTAAGGACAAGAAGACTGACTCTTCTTACTGACTATGTTTGAACCATTCCTGTAACACTTGTTATAGATTCCGATGATTCACTTCAGGTTTACTGTATCCCTCTGACCTTCTTATTGACGATGAAACACAGACATTGCACCGGAATTAAATACAAAAGGCACAATGCCGACTTAAGTACATGAAGACCGACTCTGCTCAGTGACTATGTTTTGAACCATTCCTGTGCCACTAGTTATAGATTCCGATGCTTCACTTCAGGTTTACTGTATCCCTTGGACCATCTTATTGACGATGAAACACAGAAATTGCATCGGAATTAAATACAAAAGGCACAATGCCGACTTAAGTACAAGAGGACTGTATCTTCTTACTGTCTATGTTTTGAACCATTCCTGTGACACTAGCTTTCGATTCCGATGCTTCACTTCAGGTTTACTGTATCCCTCCGACCTTCGTATTGACAATGAAACACAGAAACTGCATCGGAATTAAATACAAAAGCAAAATGCCGTCTTAAGTACAAGAAGACTGACTCTTCCTACTGTCTATGGTTTGAACCATTCCTGTGACACTAGTTATAGATTCAGATGCTTCACTTCAGGTTTACTGAATCGCTTGGACTTTCTTATTGACGATTAAACACAGAAATTGCATCGGAATTAAATAAATAAGGCACAATGGCGCCTTGAGGACAAGATGACTGACTCTTCTTAGTGACTATGTTTTGAACCATTCCTGTGACACTAGTTATAGATTCCGATGCTTCACTTCAGGTTTACTGTATCCGTTGGACATTCTTATTGACGATGAAACACAGAAATTGCTTCGGAATTAAATACAAAAGACAGAATGCCGACTTAAGTACATGAAGCCTGACTCTTCTTACTGAGTATGATTTGAACCATCCCTGTGACACTAGTTATAGATTCCGATGCTTCACTTCAGGTTTACTGTATCCCTCTGACCTTCGTATTGACAATGAAACACAGAAATTGCATCGGAATTTAATACAAAACCACCATGCCGACTCAAGTACAAGAAGACTGAGTCTTCTTCCTGTCTATGTTTTGAATCATTCCTGTGACAGTAGTGATAGATTCCGATGCTTCACTTCAGGGTTACTGATTCCCTCTGACCTTCTTATTCACGATGAAACACAGAAATTGCATCGGAATTAGATACAAAAGGCACAATGCCGACTTAAGGACAAGAAGACTGACTCTTCTTACTGACTATGTTTGAACCATTCCTGTGACACTATTTATAGATTCCGATGCTTCACTTCAGGTTTACTGTATCACGTGGACCTTCTTATTGACGACGAAACACATAAATTGCGTCGAAATTAAATAGAAAAGGCACAATGCCGACTTAAGTACATGAAGACTATCTCTTCCTACTGTCTATGTTTTGAACCATTCCTGTGACACTAGTTATAGATTCCGATGCTTCACTTCAGGTTTACTGTATCCCTCTGACCTTCTTATTGACGACGAAACACAGAAATTGCATCGGAATTAAATAGAAAAGGCACAATGCCGACTTAAGTACAAGAAGACTGACTCTTCTTACTTTCTATGTTTTGAACCATTCCAGAGACACTAGTTACAGATTCCGATGCTTGACTTCAGGTTTACTGTGTCCCTAGGATCTTCTTATTGACGATGAAACACAGAAATTGAATCGGAATTTAATACAAAAGGCACCATGCCGACTCAAGTACAAGAAGACTGATTCTTCTTCCTGTCTATGTTTTGAATCATTCCTGTGACAGTAGTGATAGATTCCGATGCTTCACTTCAGGTTTACTGGATCCCTCTGACCTTCTTATTGATGATGAAACACAGAAATTGCATCGGTATTAAATACAAAAGGCACAATGCCGACTTAAGGACAAGAAGACTGACTCTTCTTACTGACTATGTTTGAACCGTTCCTGTGACACTTGTTATAGATTCCGATGATTCACTTCAGGTTTTCTGTATCCCTCTGACCTTCTTATTGACGATGAAACACAGAAATTGCACCGGAATTAAATACAAAAGGCACAATGCCGACTTAAGTACATGAAGACCGACTCTGCTCAGTGACTATGTTTTGAACCATTCCTGTGACACTAGTTATAGATTCCGATGCTTCACTTCAGGTTTACTGTATCCCTTGGACCATCTTATTGACGATGAAACACAGAAATTGCATCGGAATTAAATACAAAAGGCACAATGCCGACTTAAGTACAAGAAGACTGTATCTTCTTACTGTCTAAGTTTTGAACCATTCCTGTGACACTAGTTATAGATTCCGATGCTTCACTCCAGGTTTACTGGATCCCTTGGACCTTCTTATTGACGATGAAACACAGAAATTGCAGTGGAATTAAATAAATAAGGCACAATGCCGCCTTGAGGACAAGATGACTGACTCTTCTTAGTGACTATGTTTTGAACCATTCCTGTGACACTAGTTATAGATTCCGATGCTTCACTTCAGGTTTACTGTATCCCTTGGACCTTCTTATTGACGATGAAACCCAGACATTGCAACGGAATTAAATACAAAAGGCACAATACCGACTTAAGTACATGAAGACTGACTCTTCTAACTGACTATGTTTTGAACCACTCCTGTGACACTAGTTATAGATTCTGATGCTTCACTTCAGGTGTACTGTATCCCTTGGAAATTCTTATAGACGATGAAACACAGAAATTGCATCGGAATTAAATACAAAAGGCCAAATGCCGACATAAGTACAAGAAGACTGACTCTTCCTTCTGTCTATGTTTTGAACCATTCCTGTGACACTAGCTTTCGATTCCGATGCTTCACTTCAGGTTTACTGTATCCCTCCGACCTTCGTATTGACAATGAAACACAGAAACTGCATCGGAATTAAATACAAAAGCAAAATGCCGTCTTAAGTACAAGAAGACTGACTCTTCCTACTGTCTATGGTTTGAACCATTCCTGTGACACTAGTTATAGATTCAGATGCTTCACTTCAGGTTTACTGAATCGCTTGGACTTTCTTATTGACGATTAAACACAGAAATTGCATCGGAATTAAATACAAATGGCACAATGCCGACATAAGTACATGAAAACTGACTCTTCTTACTGACTATGTTTTGAACACTTCCTGTGACACTAGTTTTAGATTCCGATGCTTCACTTCAGGTTTACTGTATCCCTCTGACCTTCTTATTGACGATGAAACACAGAAATTGCATCGGAATTAAATACAAAAGGCAAAATGCCGACTTAAGTACAAGAAGACTGACTCTTCTTACTGTCTATGTTTTGAACCATTCCTGTGACACTAGTTATAGATTCAGATGCTTCACTTCAGGTTTACTGAATCCCTTGGACCTTCTTAATGACGATTAAACACATAAAATGCAGCGGAATTAAATGCGAAAGGAACATTGCCGACTTAAGTTCAAGAAGACTGACTCTTCCTACTTTCTATGTTTTGAACCATTCCTGTGACACTAGTTATAGATTCAGATACTTCACTTCAGGTTTACTGAATCCCTTGGACCTTCTTATTGACGATGAAACACAGAAATTGCATCGGAATTTAATACAAAAAGCACAATGCCGACGTAAGTACATGAAAACTGACACTTCTTACTGACTATGTTTTGAACCATTCCTGTGACACTCGTTATAGATTCCGATGCTTCACTTCAGGTTTACTGTATCCCTTGGACCTTCTTATAGACGATGAAACACAGAAATTGCATCGGAATTAAATACAAAAGGCAAAATGCCGACTTAAGTACAAGAAGACTGACTCTTCCTTCTGTCTATGTCTTAAACCATTCCTGTGACACTAGTTTTAGATTCCGATGCTTCACTTCAAGTTTACTGTATCCCTCTGACCTTCTTATTGACGATGAAACATAGAAATTGCATCGGAATTAAATACAAAAGGCAAAATACCGACTTAAGTACAAGAAGACTGACTCTTCTTACTGTCTATGTTTTGAACCATTCCTGTGACACTAGTTATAGATTCAGATGCTTCACTTCAGGTTTACTGAATCCCTTGGACCTTCTTAATGATGATTAAACACATAAATTGCATCGGAATTAAATACGAAAGGAACATTGCCGACTTAAGTTCAAGAAGACTGACTCTTCCTACTGTCTATGTTTTGAACCATTCCTGTGACACTAGTTATAGATTCCGATGCTCCACTTCAGGTTTACTGTATCCGTTGGACTTACTTATTGACGACGAAGCACAGAAATTGCATCGGAATTAGATACAAAAGGCACAATGTCGACTTAAGTACAAGAGGACTACCTCTTCCTACTGTCTATGTTTTGAACCATTCCTGTGAAACTAGTTATAGATTCCGTTGCTTCACTTCAGGTTTACTGTATCACTTGGACTTTCGTGTTGACGATGAAACACAGAAATTGCATCGGAATGAAATAGAAAAGGCACAATGCCGGCTTAAGTACAAGAAGACTGATTCTTCCTACTGTCTATGTTTTGAATCATTCCTGTGACGCTAGTTTTAGATTCCGATGCTTCACTTCAGGTTTACTGGATCCCTCTGACCTTCTTATTGATGATGAAACACAGAAATTGCATCGGTATTAAATACAAAAGGCACAATGCCGACTTAAGTTCAAGAAGACTGACTCTTCTAACGGACTATGTTATGTACTATTTCTGTGACACTAGTTATAGACTCCGATGCTTCACTTCAGGTTTACTGAAACCCTTGGACCTTCTTATTGACGATGAAACACAGAAATTGCATCGGAATTAAATACAAAAGGCACAATGCCGACTTAAGTTCAAGAAGACTGACTCTTCTTACTGTCTATGATTTGAACCATTCCTGTGGCACTAGTTATAGATTCCGATGCTTCACTTCAGGTTTACTGTATCACGTGGACCTTCTTATTGACGACGAAACACATATATTGCGTCGAAATTAAATAGAAAAGGCACAATGCCGACTTAAGTACATGAAGACTATCTCTTCCTACTGTCTATGTTTTGAACCATTCCTGTGACACTAGTTATAGATTCCGATGCTTCAATTCAGGTTTACTGTATCCCTCTGACCT
The DNA here is from genome assembly GCF_021461385.2 of Schistocerca piceifrons. Lineage (NCBI taxonomy): Eukaryota > Metazoa > Arthropoda > Insecta > Orthoptera > Acrididae > Schistocerca > Schistocerca piceifrons. The sequence goes on along the minus strand of NW_025727718.1, from coordinate 129,966 downwards.
TCTTATTGACGACGAAACACAGAAATTGCATCGGAATTAAATAGAAAAGGCACAATGCCGACTTAAGTACAAGAAGACTGACTCTTCTTACTTTCTATGTTTTGAACCATTCCAGAGACACTAGTTACAGATTCCGATGCTTGACTTCAGGTTTACTGTGTCCCTAGGACCTTCTTATTGACGATGAAACACAGAAATTGAATCGGAATTTAATACAAAAGGCACCATGCCGACTCAAATACAAGAAGACTGATTCTTCTTCCTGTCTATGTTTTGAATCATTCCTGTGACAGTAGTGATAGATTCCGATGCTTCACTTCAGGTTTACTGGATCCCTCTGACCTTCTTATTGATGATGAAACACAGAAATTGCATCGTTATTAAATACAAAAGGCACAATGCCGACTTAAGTACAAGAAGACTGACTCTTCTAACGGACTATGTTATGTATTATTTCTGTGACACTAGTTATAGATTGCGATGCTTCACTTCAGGGTTACTGATTCCCTCTGACCTTCTTATTCACGATGAAACACAGAAATTGCATCGGAATTAGATACAAAAGGCACAATGCCGACTTAAGAACAAGAAGACTGACTCTTCTTACTGACTATGTTTGAATCATTCCTGTGACACTTGTTATAGATTCCGATGATTCACTTCAGGTTTACTGTATCCCTTGGACCATCTTAATGACGATGAAACACAGAAATTGCATCGGAATTAAATACAAAAGGCACAATGCCGACTTAAGTACAAGAGGACTGTATCTTCTTACTGTCTAAGTTTTGAACCATTCCTGTGACACTAGTTATAGATTCCGATGCTTCACTTCAGGTTTACTGTATCCCTTGGACCATCTTATTGACGATGAAACACAGAAATTGCAGTGGAATTAAATAAATAAGGCACAATGCCGCCTTGAGGACAAGATGACTGACTCTTCTTAGTGACTATGTTTTGAACCATTCCTGTGACACTAGTTATAGATTCCGATGCTTCACTTCAGGTTTACTGTATCCGTTGGACATTCTTATTGACGATGAAACACAGAAATTGCTTCGGAATTAAATACAAAAGACAGAATGCCGACTTAAGTACATGAAGCCTGACTCTTCTTACTGAGTATGATTTGAACCATCCCTGTGACACTAGTTATAGATTCCGATGCTTCACTTCAGGTTTACTGTATCCCTCTGACCTTCGTATTGACAATGATATACAGAAATTGCATCGGAATTTAATACAAAAGCACCATGCCGACTCAAGTACAAGAAGACTGAGTCTTCTTCCTGTCTATGTTTTGAATCATTCCTGTGACAGTAGTGATAGATTCCGATGCTTCACTTCAGGTTTACTGGATCCCTCTACCCTTCTTATTGATGATGAAACACAGAAATTGCATCGGTATTAAATACAAAAGGCACAATGCCGACTTAAGTACAAGAAGACTGACTCTTCTAACGGACTATGTTATGTACTATTTCTGTGACACTAGTTATAGGTTCCGATGCTTCACTTTAGGGTTACCGATTCCCTCTGACCTTCTTATTCACGATGAAACACAGAAATTGCATCGGAATTAGATATAAAAGGCACAATGCCAAATTAAGGACAAGAAGACTGACTCTTCTTACTGACTATGTTTGAACCATTCCTGTGACACTAGTTATAGATTCCGATGCTTCACTTCAGGTTTACTGTATCACGTGGACCTTCTTATTGACGACGAAACACATAAATTGCGTCGAAATTAAATAGAAAAGGCACAATGCCGACTTAAGTACATGAAGACTATCTCTTCCTACTGTCTATGTTTTGAACCATTCCTGTGACACTAGTTATAGATTCCGATGCTTCACTTCAGGTTTACTGTATCCCTCTGACCTTCTTATTGACGACGAAACACAGAAATTGCATCGGAATTAAATAGATAAGGCACAATGCCGACTTAAGTACAAGAAGACTGACTCTTCTTACTTTCTATGTTTTGAACCATTCCAGAGACACTAGTTACAGATTCCGATGCTTGACTTCAGGTTTACTGTGTCCCTAGGACCTTCTTATTGACGATGAAACACAGAAATTGAATCGGAATTTAATACAAAAGGCACCATGCCGACTCAAGTACAAGAAGACTGATTCTTCTTCCTGTCTATGTTTTGAATCATTCCTGTGACAGTAGTGATAGATTCCGATGCTTCACTTCAGGTTTACTGGATCCCTCTGACCTTCTTATTGATGATGAAACACAGAAATTGCATCGGTATTAAATACAAAAGGCACAATGCCGACTTAAGGACAAGAAGACTGACTCTTCTTACTGACTATGTTTGAACCATTCCTGTGACACTTGTTATAGATTCCGATGATTCACTTCAGGTTTTCTGTATCCCTCTGACCTTCTTATTAACGATGAAACACAGAAATTGCACCGGAATTAAATACAAAAGGCACAATGCCGACTTAAGTACATGAAGACCGACTCTGCTCAGTGACTATGTTTTGAACCATTCCTGTGACACTAGTTATAGATTCCGATGCTTCACTTCAGGTTTACTGTATCCCTTGGACCATCTTATTGACGATGAAACACAGAAATTAGATCGGAATTAAATACAAAAGGCACAATGCCGACTTACGTACAAGAAGAATGTATCTTCTTACTGTCTAAGTTTTGAACCATTCCTGTGACACAAGTTATAGATTCCGATGCTTCACTCCAGGTTTACTGGATCCCTTGGACCTTCTTATTGACGATGAAACACAGAAATTGCAGTGGAATTAAATAAATAAGGCACAATGCCGCCTTGAGGACAAGATGACTGACTCTTCTTAGTGACTATGTTTTGAACCATTCCTGTGACACTAGTTATAGATTCCGATGCTTCACTTCAGGTTTACTGTATCCGTTGGACATTCTTATTGACGATGAAACACAGAAATTGCTTCGGAATTAAATACAAAAGACAGAATGCCGATTTAAGTACATGAAGCCTGACTCTTCTTACTGAGTATGGTTTGAACCATCCCTGTGACACTAGTTATAGATTCCGATGCTTAACTTCAGGTTTACTGTATCCCTCCGACCTTCGTATTGACAATGAAACACAGAAATTGCATCGGAATTAAATACAAAAGCAAAATGCCGGCTTAAGTAAAGGAAGACTGAATCTTCCTACTGTCTATGGTTTGAACCATTCCTGTGACACTAGTTAATGATTCAGATGCTTCACTTCAGGTTTACTGAATCCCTTGGACCTTCTTATTGACGATTAAACACAGAAATTGCATCGGAATTAAATACAAATGGCAAAATGCCGACAAAAGTACATGAAAACTGACTCTTCTTACTGACTATGTTTTGAACACTTCCTGTGACACTAGTTATAGATTCCGATGCTTCACTTCAGGTTGACTGAATCCCTTGGACCTCCTTATAGCCGATAAAACACAGAAATTGCATCGGAATTAAATACAAAAGGCAAAATGCCGACTTAAGTACAAGATGACTGACTCTTCCTTCTGTCTATGTTTTGAATCATTCCTGTGACACTAGTTTTAGATTCCGATGCTTCACTTCAGGTTTACTGTATCCCTTGGACCTTCTTAATGACGATTAAACACATAAATTGCATGGGAATTAAATACGAAAGGAACATTGCCGACTTAAGTTCAAGAAGACTGACTCTTCCTACTTGCTATGGTTTGAACCATTCCTGTGACACTAGTTATAGATTCAGATACTTCCCTTCAGGTTTACTGAATCCCTTGGACCTTCTTATTGACGATGAAACACAGAAATTGCATCGGAATTTAATACAAAAGGCACAATGCTGACGTAAGTACATGAAAACTGACCCTTCTTACTGTCTATGCTTTGAACCACTCCTGTGACACTCGTTATAGATTCCGGTGCTTCACTTCAGGTTTACTGTATCCCTTGGACCTTCTTATAGACGATGAAACACAGAAATTGCATCGGAATTAAATACAAAAGGCAAAATGCCGACTTAAGTACAAGAAGACTGACTCTTCCTTCTGTCTATGTCTTAAACCATTCCTGTGACACTAGTTTTAGATTCCGATGCTTCACTTCAAGTTTACTGTATCCCTCTGACCTTCTTATTGACGATGAAACATAGAAATTGCATCGGAATTAAATACAAAAGGCAAAATACCGACTTATGTACAAGAAGACTGACTCTTCTTACTGTCTATGTTTTGAACCATTCCTGTGACACTAGTTATAGATTCAGTTGCTTCACTTCAGGTTTACGGAATCCCTTGGACCTTCTTAATGACGATTAAACACATAAATTGCATCGGAATTAAATACGAAAGGAACATTGCCGACTTAAGTTCAAGAAGACTGACTCTTCCTACTGTCTATGTTTTGAACCATTCCTGTGACACTAGTTATAGATTCCGATGCTTCACTTCAGGTTTACTGTATCCGTTAACTTTCTAATTGACGACGAAGCACAGAAATTGCATCGGAATTAAATACAAAAGGCACAATGTCGACTTAAGTACAAGAAGACTACCCCTTCCTACTGTCTATGTTTTGAACCATTCCTGTGAAACTAGTTATAGATTCCGTTGCTTCACTTCAGGTTTACTGTATCACTTGGACTTTCGTGTTGACGATGAAACACAGAAATTGCATCGGAATTAAATAGAAAAGGCACAATGCCGACTTAAGTACAAGAAGACTGATTCTTCCTACTGTCTATGTTTTGAACCATTCCTGTGACACTAGTTTTAGATTCCGATGCTTCACTTCAGGTTTACTGGATCCCTCTGACCTTCTTATTGATGATGAAACACAGAAATTGCATCGGTATTAGATACAAAAGGCACAATGCCGACTTAAGTACAAGAAGACTGACTCTTCTAACGGACTATGTTATGTACTATTTCTGTGACACTAGTTATAGATTCCGATGCTTCACTTCTGGTATACTGAAACCCTTGGACCTTCTTATTGACGATGAAACACAGAAATTGCATCGGAATTAAATACAAAAGGCACAATGCCGACTTAAGTTCAAGATGACTGACTCTTCTTAGTGACTATGTTTTGAACCATTCCTGTGACACTAGTTATAGATTCCGATGCTTCACTTCAGGTTTACTGTATCCGTTGGACATTCTTATTGACGATGAAACACAGAAATTGCTTCGGAATTTAATACAAAAGACAGAATGCCGACTTAAGTACATGAAGCCTGACTCTTCTTACTGAGTATGATTTGAACCATTCCTGTGACACTAGTTATAGATTCCGATGCTTCACTTCAGGTTTACTGTATCACGTGGACCTTCTTATTGACGACGAAACACATAAATTGCGTCGAAATTAAATAGAAAAGGCACAATGCCGAATTAAGTACATGAAGACTATCTCTTCCTACTGTCTTTGTTTTGAACCATTCCTGTGACACTAGTTATAGATTCCGTTGCTTCACTTCAGGTTTACTGTATCCCTCTGACCTTCTTATTGACGACGAAACACAGAAATTGCATCGGAATTAAATAGAAAAGGCACAATGCCGACTTAAGTACAAGAAGACTGACTCTTCTTACTTTCTATGTTTTGAACCATTCCAGAGACACCAGTTACAGATTCCGATGCTTGACTTCGGGTTTACTGTGTCCCTAGGACCTTCTTATTGACGATGAAACATAGAAATTGAATCGGAATTCAATACAAAAGGCACCATTCCGACTCAAGTACAAGAAGACTGATTCTTCTTCCTGTCTATGTTTTGAATCATTCCTGTGACAGTAGTGATAGATTCCGATGCTTCACTTCAGGTTTACTGGATCCCTCTGACCTTCTTATTGATGATGAAACACAGAAATTGCATCGGTATTAAATACAAAAGGCACAATGCCGACTTAAGTACAAGAAGACTGACTCTTCTAACGGGCTATGTTATGTACTATTTCTGTGACACTAGTTATAGATTCCGATGCTTCACTTCAGGGTTACTGATTCCCTCTGACCTTCTTATTCACGATGAAACACAGAAATTGCATCGGAATTAGATACAAATGGCACAATGCCCACTTAAGGACAAGAAGACTAACTCTTCTTACTGACTATGTTTGAACCATTCCTGTGACACTTGTTATAGATTCCGATGATTCACTTCAGGTTTTCTGTATCCCTCTGACCTTCTTATTGACGATGAAACACAGAAATTGCACCGGAATTTAATACAAAAGGCACAATGCCGACTTAAGTACATGTAGACCGACTCTGCTCAGTGACTATGTTTTGAACCATTCCTGTGACACTAGTTATAGATTCCGATGCTTCACTTCAGGTTTACTGTATCCCTTGGACCATCTTGTTTACGATGAAACACAGAAATTGTATCGGAATTAAATACAAAAGGCACAATGCCGACTTAAGTACAAGAAGTCTGTATCTTCTTACTGTCTAAGTTTTGAACCATTCCTGTGACACTAGTTATAGATTCCGATGCTTCACTCCAGGTTTACTGGATCCCTTGGACCTTCTTATTGACGATGAAACACAGAAATTGCAATGGAATTAAATAAATAAGGCACAATGCCGCCTTGAGGACAAGATGACTGACTCTTCTTAGTGACTATGTTTTGAACCATTCCTGTGACACTAGTTATAGATTCCGATGCTTCACTTCAGGTTTACTGTATCCGTTGGACATTCTTATTGACGATGAAACACAGAAATTGCTTCGGAATTAAATACAAAAGACAGAATGCCAATTTCAGTACATGAAGCCTGACTCTTCTTACTGAGTATGATTTGAACCATCCCTGTGACACTAGTTATAGATTCCGATGCTTCACTTCAGGTTTACTGTATCCCTCTGACCTTCGTATTGACAATGAAACACAGAAATTGCATCGGAATTAAATACAAAAACAAAATGCCGGCTTAAGTAAAGGAAGACTGACTCTTCCTACTGTCTATGGTTTGAACCATTCCTGTGACACTAGTTACAGATTCAGATGCTTCACTTCAGGTTTACTGAATCCCTTGGACCTTCTTATTGACGATTAAACACAGAAATTGCATCGGAATTAAATACAAATGGCAAAATGCCGACAAAAGTACATGAAAACTGACTCTTCTTACTGACTATGTTTTGAACACTTCCTGTGACACTAGTTATAGATTCCGATGCTTCACTTCAGGTTGACTGAATCCCTTGGACCTTCTTATAGCCGATAAAACACAGAAATTGCATCGGAATTAAATACAAAAGGCAAAATGCCGACTTAAGTACAAGAAGACTGACTCTTCCTTCTGTCTATGTTTTGAATCATTCCTGTGACACTAGTTTTAGATTCCGATGCTTCACTTCAGGTTTACCGTATCCCTCTGACCTTCTTATTGACGATGAAACACAGAAATTGCATCGGAATTAAATACAAAAGGCAAAATGCCGACTTAAGTACAAGAAGACTGACTCTTCTTACTGTCTATGTTTTGAACCATTCCTGTGACACTAGTTATAGATTCAGATGCTTCACTTCAGGTTTACTGAATCCCTTGGACCTTCTTAATGACGATTAAACACATAAATTGCATCGGAATTAAATACGAAAGGAACATTACCGACTTAAGTTCAAGAAGACTGACTCTTCCTACTTTCTATGTTTTGAACCATTCCTGTGACACTAGTTATAGATTCAGATAATTCACTTCAGGTTTACTGAATCCCTTGGACCTTCTTATTGACGATGAAACACAGAAATTGCATCGGAATTAAATACAAAAGGCACAATGCCGACGTAAGTACATGAAGACTGACCCTTCTTACTGACTATGTTTTGAACCATTCCTGTGACACTTGTTGTAGATTCCGATGCTTCACTTCAGGTTTACTGTATCCCTTGGACCTTCTTATAGACGATGAAACACAGAAATTGCATCGGAATTAAATACAAAAGGCAAAATGCCGACTTAAGTACAAGAAGACTGACTCTTCCTTCTGTCTATGTTTTGAACCATTCCTGTGACACTAGTTTTAGATTCCGATGCTTCACTTCAGGTTTACTGTATCCCTCTGACCTTCTTATTGACGATGAAACATAGAAATTGCATCGGAATTAAATACAAAAGGCAAAATGCCGACTTAAGTACAAGAAGACTGACTCTTCTTACTGTCTATGTTATGAACCATTCCTGTGACACTAGTTATAGATTCAGATGCTTCACTTCAGGTTTACTGAATCCCTTGGACCTTCTTAATGACGATTAAACACATAAATTGCATCGTAATTAAATACGAAAGGAACATTGCCGACTTAAGTTCAAGAAGACTGACTCTTCCGACTGTCTATGTTTGAACCATTCCTGTGACACTAGTTATAGATTCCGATGCTTCACTTCAGGTTTACTGTATCCGTTGGACTTTCTTATTGACGATGAAGCACAGAAATTGCATCGGAATTAAATACAAAAGGCACAATGTCGACTTAAGTACAAGAAGACTACCTCTTCCTACTGTCTATGTTTTGAACCATACTTGTGACACTAGTTATAGATTCCGATGCTTCACTTCAGGTTTACTGTATCAATCTGACCTTGATATTGACGATGAAACACAGAAATTGCTCCGGAATTAAATACAAAAGGCACAATGCCGACTTAAGTATAAGAAGACTGAATCTTCCTACTGTCTATGTTTTGAACCATACTTGTGACACTAGTTATAGATTCCGATGCTTCACTTCAGGTTTACTGTATCAATCTGACCTTGATATTGACGATGAAACACAGAAATTGCACCGGAATTAAATACAAAAGGCACAATGCCGACTTGAGTACAAGATGACTGACTCTTCATACTGTCTACGTTTTAAACCATTCCATTGACACTAGTTATATATTCCGATGCTTCACTTCAGGTTTACTGTATCCCTCTGACCTTCTTATTGACGACGAAACACAGAAATTGCATCGGAATTAAATAGAAAAGGCACAATGCCGACTTAAGTACAAGAAGACTGACTCTCTATCGGACTATGTTATGTACTATTTCTGTGACACTAGTTATAGATTCCGATGCTTCACTTCAGGGTTACTGATTCCCTCTGACCTTCTTATTGACGATGAAACACAGAAATTGCATCGGAATTAGATACAAAAGGCACAATGCCGACTTAAGGACAAGAAGACTGACTCTTCTTACTGACTATGTTTGAACCATTCCTGTGACACTTGTTATAGATTCCGATGATTCACTTCAGGTTTACTGTATCCCTCTGACCTTCTTATTGACGATGAAACACAGAAATTGCACCGGAATTAAATACAAAAGGCACAATGCCGATTTAAGTACATGAAGACCGACTCTGCTCAGTGACTATGTTTTGAACCATTCCTGTGACTCTAGTTATAGATTCCGATGCTTCACTTCAGGTTTACTGTATCAATCTGACCTTGATATTGACGATGAAACACAGAAATTGCACCGGAATTAAATGGAAAAGGCACAATGCCGACTTAAGTACATGAAGACCGACTCTGCTCAGTGACTATGTTTTGAACCATTCCTGTGACACTAGTTATAGATTCCGATGCTTCACTTGAGGTTTACTGTATCCCTTGGACCATCTTATTGACGATGAAACACAGAAATTGCATCGGAATTAAATACAAAAGGCACAATGCCGACTTAAGTACAAGAAGACTGTATCTTCTTACTGTCTAAGATTTGAACCATTCCTGTGACACAAGTTATAGATTCCGATGCTTCACTCCAGGTTTACTGGATCCCTTGAACCTTCTTATTGACGATGAAACACAGAAATTGCAGTGGAATTAAATAAATAAGGCACAATGCCGCTTTGAGGACAAGATGACTGACGCTTCTTAGTGACTATGTTTTGAACCATTCCTGTGACACTAGTTATAGATTCCGATGCTTCACTTCAGGTTTACTGTATCCGTTGGACATTCTTATTGACGATGAAACACAGAAATTGCTTCGGAATTAAATACAAAGGACAGAATGCCGACTTAAGTACATGAAGCCTGACTCTTCCTACTGAGTATGATTTGAACCATCCCTGTGACACTAGTTATAGATTCCGATGCTTCACTTCAGGTTTACTGTATCCCTCTGACCTTCGTATTGACAATGAAACACAGAAATTGCATCGGAATTAAATACAAAAGCAAAATGCCGACTTAAGTACAGGAAGACTGACTCTTCCGACTGTCTATGGTTTGAACCATTCCTGTGACACTAGTTATAGATTCAGATGCTTCACTTCAGGTTTACTGAATCCCTTGGACCTTCTTATTGACGATGAAACACAGAAATTGCATCGGAATTAAATACAAAAGGGACAATGCCGACGTAAGTACATGAAAACTGACCCTTCTTACTGACTATGCTTTGAACCATTCCTGTGACACTCGTTATAGATTCCGATGATTCACTTCAGGTTTACTGAATCCCTTGGACCTTCTTAATGACGATTAAACACATACATTGCATCGGAATTAAATACGAAAGGAACATTGCCGACTTAAGTTCAAGAAGACTGACTTTTCCTACTGTCTATGTTTTGAACCATTCCTGTGAAACTAGTTATAGATTCCGTTGCTACACTTCAGGTTTACTGTATCACTTGGACTTTCGTATTGACGATGAAACACAGAAATTGCATCGGAATTAAATAGAAAAGGCACAATGCCGACTTAAGTACATGACGACTGATTCTTCCTACTGTCTATGTTTTGAACCATTCCTGCGACACTAGTTTTAGATTCCGATGCTTCGCTTCAGGTTTACTGGATCCCTCTGACCTTCTTAATGACGATGAAACACAGAAATTGAATCGGAATTAAATACAAAAGGCACAATGCCGACTTAAGTATAAGAAGACTAACTCTTCCTACTGTCTATGTTTTGAACCATACTTGTGACACTAGTTATAGATTCCGATGCTTCACATCAGGTTTACTGTATCAATCTGACCTTCATATTGACGATGAAACACAGAAATTGCACCGGAATTAAATACAAAATGCACAATGCCGACTTGAGTACAAGAAGACTGCCTCTTCTTACTGTCTATGTTTTGAACCATTCCATTGACACTAGTTATATATTCCGATGCTACATTCCAGGTTTACTGTATCCCTTGGACCGTCTTATTGACGATGAAACACAGAAATTGCATCGGAATTAAATACAAAAATCACAATGCCGACTTAAGTACAAGAAGACTGACTCTTCTTACTGACTATGTCTTGACCCCTTCCTGTGACACTAGTTATAGATTCCGATGCTTCACTTCAGGTTTACTGAAACCCTTGGACCTTCTTATTGATGATGAAGCAGAGAAATTGCATCGGAATTAAATACAAAAGGCACAATGCCGACTTAAGTTCAAGAAGACTGACTCTTCTTACTGTCTATGTTTTGAACCATTCCTGTGACACTAGTTATAGATTCCGATGCTTCACTTCAGGTATACTGTATCACGTGGACCTTCTTATTGACCACGAAACACATAAATTGCGTCGGAATTAAATAGAAAAGGCACAATTCCGACTTAAGTACAAGAAGACTATCTCTTCCTACTGTCTATGTTTTTAACCATTCCTGTGACACTAGTTATAGATTCCGATGCTTCACTTCAGGTTTACTGTATCCCTCGGACCTTCTTATTGACGACGAAAAACAGAAATTGCATCGGAATTAAATTGAAAAGGCACAATGCCGACTTAAGTACAAAAAGACTGACTCTTTATACTGTCTATGTTTTGAACCATTCCAGTGACACTAGTTATAGATTCCGATGCTTGACTTCAGGTTTACTGTGTCATTAGGACCTTCTTAGTGACGATGAAACACAGAAATTGAATCGGAATTTAATACAAAAGGCACCATGCCGACTCAAGTACAAGAAGACTGATTCTTCTTCCTGTCTATGTTTTGAATCATTCCTGTGACAGTATTGATAGATTCCGATGCTTCACTTCAGGTTTACTGGATCCCTCTGACCTTCTTATTGATGATGAAACACAGAAATTGCATCAGTATTAAATACAAAAGGCACAATGCCGACTTAAGTACAAGAAGACTGACTCTTCTAACGGACTATGTTATGTACTATTTCTGTGACACTAGTTATAGATTCCGATGCTTCACTTCAGGGTTACTGAATCCCTCTGACATTCTTATTCACGATGAAACACAGAAATTGCATCGGAGTTAGATACAAAAGGCACAATGCCAACTTAAGGACAAGAAGACTGACTCTTCTTACTGACTATGTTTGAACCATTCCTGTGACACTTGTTATAGATTCAGATGCTTCACTTCAGGTTTACTGAATCCCTTGGACCTTCTTATTGACGATGAAACACAGAAATTGCATCGGAATTAAATACAAAAGGGACAATGCCGACGTAAGTACACGAAAACTGACCCTTCTTACTGACTATGCTTTGAACCATTCCTGTGACACTCGTTATAGATTCCGATGATTCACTTCAGGTTTACTGAATCCCTTGGACCTTCTTAATGACGATTAAACACATAAATTGCATCGGAATTAAATACGAAAGGAACATTGCCGACTTAAGTTCAAGAAGACTGACTTTTCCTACTGTCTATGTTTTGAACCATTCCTGTGAAACTAGTTATAGATTCCGTTGCTACACTTCAGGTTTACTGTATCACTTGGACTTTCGTATTGACGATGAAACACAGAAATTGCATCGGAATTAAATAGAAAAGGCACAATGCCGACTTAAGTACATGACGACTGATTCTTCCTACTGTCTATGTTTTGAACCATTCCTGCGACACTAGTTTTAGATTCCGATGCTTCGCTTCAGGTTTACTGGATCCCTCTGACCTTCTTAATGACGATGAAACACAGAAATTGAATCGGAATTAAATACAAAAGGCACAATGCCGACTTAAGTATAAGAAGACTAACTCTTCCTACTGTCTATGTTTTGAACCATACTTGTGACACTAGTTATAGATTCCGATGCTTCACATCAGGTTTACTGTATCAATCTGACCTTCATATTGACGATGAAACACAGAAATTGCACCGGAATTAAATACAAAATGCACAATGCCGACTTGAGTACAAGAAGACTGCTTCTTCTTACTGTCTATGTTTTGAACCATTCCATTGACACTAGTTATATATTCCGATGCTACATTCCAGGTTTACTGTATCCCTTGGACCGTCTTATTGACGATGAAACACAGAAATTGCATCGGAATTAAATACAAAAATCACAATGCCGAATTAAGTACAAGAAGACTGACTCTTCTTACTGACTATGTCTTGACCCATTCCTGTGACACTAGTTATATATTCCGATGCTTCACTTCAGGTTTACTGAAACCCTTGGACCTTCTTATTGATGATGAAGCAGAGAAATTGCATCGGAATTAAATACAAAAGGCACAATGCCGACTTAAGTTCAAGAAGACTGACTCTTCTTACTCTCTATGTTTTGAACCATTCCTGTGACACTAGTTATAGATTCCGATGCTTCACTTCAGGTTTACTGTATCACGTGGACCTTCTTATTGACGACGAAACACATAAATTGCGTCGGAATTAAATAGAAAAGGCACAATGCCGACTTAAGTACAAGAAGACTATCTCTTCCTACTGTCTATGTTTTTAACCATTCCTGTGACACTAGTTATAGATTCCGATGCTTCACTTCAGGTTTACTGTATCCCTCGGACCTTCTTATTGACGACGAAAAACAGAAATTGCATCGGAATTAAATAGAAAAGGCACAATGCCGACTTAAGTACAAAAAGACTGACTCTTCATACTGTCTATGTTTTGAACCATTCCAGTGACACTAGTTATAGATTCCGATGCTTGACTTCAGGTTTACTGTGTCATTAGGACCTTCTTAGTGACGATGAAACACAGAAATTGAATCGGAATTTAATACAAAAGGCACCATGCCGACTCAAGTACAAGAAGACTGATTCTTCTTCCTGTCTATGTTTTGAATCATTCCTGTGACAGTAGTGATAGATTCCGATGCTTCACTTCAGGTTTACTGGATCCCTCTGACCTTCTTATTGATGATGAAACACAGAAATTGCATCAGTATTAAATACAAAAGGCACAATGCCGACTTAAGTACAAGAAGACTGACTCTTCTAACGGACTATGTTATGTACTATTTCTGTGACACTAGTTATAGATTCCGATGCTTCACTTCAGGGTTACTGAATCCCTCTGACCTTCTTATTCACGATGAAACACAGAAATTGCATCGGAGTTAGATACAAAAGGCACAATGCCAACTTAAGGACAAGAAGACTGACTCTTCTTACTGACTATGTTTGAACCATTCCTGTGACACTTGTAATAGATTCCGATGATTCACTTCAGGTTTACTGTATCCCTCTGACCTTCTTATTGACGATGAAACATAGAAATTGCACCGGAATAAAATAACAAAGGCACAATGCCGACTTAAGTACATGAAGACCGACTCTGCTCAGTGACTATGTTTTGAACCATTCCTGTGACACTAGTTATAGATTCCGATGCTTCACTTGAGGTTTACTGTATCCCTTGGACCATCTTATTGACGATGAAACACAGAAATTGCATCGGAATTAAATACAAAAGGCACAATGCCGACTTAAGTACAAGAAGACTGTATCTTCTTACTGTCTAAGATTTAAACCATTCCTGTGACACAAGTTATAGATTCCGATGCTTCACTCCAGGTTTACTGGATCCCTTGGACCTTCTTATTGACGATGAAACACAGAAATTGCAGTGGAATTAAATAAATAAGGCACAATGCCGCCTTGAGGACAAGATGACTGACTCTTCTTAGTGACTATGTTTTGAACCATTCCTGTGACACTAGTTATAGATTCCGATGCTTCACTTCAGGTTTACTGTATCCGTTGGACATTCCTATTGACGATGAAACACAGAAATTGCTTCGGAATTAAATACAAAAGACAGAATGCCGACTTAAGTACATGAAGCCTGACTCTTCCTACTGAGTATGATTTATACCATCCCTGTGACACTAGTTATAGATTCCGATGCTTCACTTCAGGTTTACTGTATCAATCTGACCCTCGTATTGACAATGAAACACAGAAATTGAATCGGAATTAAATACAAAAGCAAAATGCCGACTTAAGTACAGGGAGACTGACTCTTCCGACTGTCTATGGTTTGAACCATTCCTGTGACACTAGTTATAGATTCAGATGCTTCACTTCAGGTTTACTGAATCCCTTGGACCTTCTTATTGACGGTTAAACACAGAAATTGCATCGGAATTAAATACAAATGGCACAATGCCGACAAAAGTACATGAAAACTGACTCTTCTTACTGACTATGTTTTGAACACTTCCTGTGACACTAGTTATAGATTCCGATGCTTCACTTCAGGTATACTGTATCCCTTGGACCTTCTTATAGCCGATAAAACACAGAAATTGCATCGGAATTAAATACAAAAGGCAAAATGCCGACTTAAGTACAAGAAGACTGACTCTTCCTTCTGTCTATGTTTTGAACCATTCCTGTGACACTAGTTTTAGATTCCGATGCTTCACTTCAGGTTTACTGAATCCCTTGGACCTTCTTATTGACGATGAAACACAGAAATTGCATCGGAATTAAATACAAAAGGCACAATGAAGACGTAAGTACATGAAAACTGACCCTTCTTACTGACTATGCTTTGAACCATTCCTGTGACACTCGTTATGGATTCCGATGCTTCACTTCAGGTTTACTGAATCCCTTGGACCTTCTTAATGACGATTAAACACATAAATTGCATCGGAATTAAATACGAAAGGAACATTGCCGACTTAAGTTCAAGAAGACTGACTTTTCCTGCTGTCTATGTTTTGAACCATTCCTGTGAAACTAGTTATAGATTCCGTCGCTACACTTCAGGTTTACTGTATAACTTGGACTTTCGTATTGACGATGAAACACAGATATTGCATCGGAATTAAATAGAAAAGGCACAATGCCGACTTAAGTACAAGAAGACTGATTCTTCCTACTGTCTATGTTTTGAACGATTCCTGCGACACTAGTTTTAGATTCCGATGCTTCGCTTCAGGTTTACTGGATCCCTCTGACCTTCTTAATGACGATGAAACACAGAAATTTAATCGGAATTAAATACAAAAGGCACAATGCCGACTTAAGTATAAGAAGACTAACTCTTCCTACTGTCTATGTTTTGAACCATACTTGTGACACTAGTTATAGATTCCGATGCTTCACTTCAGGTTTACTGTATCAATCTGACCTTCATATTGACGATGAAACACAGAAATTGCACCGGAATTAAATACAAAATGCACAATGCCGACTTGAGTACACGAAGACTACCTCTTCTTACTGTCTATGTTTTGAACCATTCCATTGACACTAGTTATATATTCCGATGCTACATTCCAGGTTTACTGTATCCCTTGGACCGTCTTATTGACGATGAAACACAGAAATTGCATCGGAATTAAATACAAAAATCACAATGCCGACTTAAGTACAAGATGACTGACTCTTCTTACTGACTATGTCTTGACCCACTCCTGTGACACTAGTTATAGATTCCGATGCTTCACTTCAGGTTTACTGAAACCCTTGGACCTTCTTATTGACGATGAAGCAGAGAAATTGCATCGGAATTAAATACAAAAGGCACAATGCCGACTTAAGTTCAAGAAGACTGACTCTTCTTACTGTCTATGTTTTGAACCATTTCTGTGACACTAGTTATAGATTCCGATGCTTCACTTCAGGTTTACTGTATCACGTGGACCTTCTTATTGACGACGAAACACATAAATTGCGTCGGAATTAAATAGAAAAGGCACAATGCCGACTTAAGTACAAGAAGACTATCTCTTCCTACTGTCTATGTTTTTAACCATTCCTGTGACACTAGTTATAGATTCCGATGCTTCACTTCAGGTTTACTGTATCCCTCTGACCTTCTTATTGACGACGAAAAACAGAAATTGCATCGGAATTAAATAGAAAAGGCACAATGCCGACCTAAGTACAAAAAGACTGACTCTTCATACTGTCTATGATTTGAACCATTCCAGTGACACTAGTTATAGATTCCGATGCTTGACTTCAGGTTTACTGTGTCCCTAGGACCTTCTTAGTGACGATGAAACACAGAAATTGAATCGGAATTTAATACAAAAGGCACCATGCCGACTCAAGTACAAGAAGACTGATTCTTCTTCCTGTCTATGTTTTGAATTATTCCTGTGACAGTAGTGATAGATTCCGATGCTTCACTCCAGGTTTACTGGATCCCTCTGACCTTCTTATTGATGATGAAACACAGAAATTGCATCGGTATTAAATACAAAAGGCACAATGCCGACCTAAGTACAAGAAGACTGACTCTTCTAACGGACTATGTTATGTACTATTTCTGTGACACTAGTTATAGATTCCGATGCTTCACTTCAGGGTTACTAATTCCCTCTGACCTTCTTATTCACGATGAAACACAGAAATTGCATCGGAATTAGATACAAAAGGCACAATGCCGACTTAAGGACAAGAAGACTGACTCTTCTTACTGACTATGTATGAACCATTCCTGTGACACTTGTTATAGATTCAGATGCTTCACTTCAGGTTAACAGTATCCCTCTGACCTTCTTATTGACGATGAAACACAGAAATTGCACCGGAATTAAATACAAAAGGCACAATGCCGACTTAAGTACATGAAGACCGACTCTGCTCAGTGACTATGTTTTGAACCATTCCTGTGACACTAGTTATAGATTCCGATGCTTCACTTGAGGTTTACTGTATCCCTTGGACCATCTTATTGACGATGAAACACAGAAATTGCACCGGAATTAAATACAAAAGGCACAATGCCGACTTAAGAACAAGAAGACTGTATCTTCTTACTGTCTAAGTTTTGAACCATTCCTGTGACACTAGTTATAGTTTCCGATGCTTCACTCCAGGTTTACTGGATCCCTTGGACCTTCTTATTGACGATGAAACACAGAAATTGCAGTGGAATTAAATAAATAAGGCACAATGCCGCCTTGAGGACAAGAAGACTGACTCTTCTTAGTGACGATGTTTTGAACCATTCTTGTGACACTAGTTATACATTCCGATGCTTCACTTCGGGTTTACTGTATCTGTTGGACATTCTTATTGTCGATGAAACACAGAAATTGCTTCGGAATTCAAAACAGAAGACAGAATGCCGACTTAAGTGCATGAAGACTGACTCTTCTTACTGAGTATGATTTGAACCATCCCTGTGACACTAGTTATAGATTCCGATGCTGAACTTCAGGTTTACTGTATCCCTCTGACCTTCGTATTGACGATGAAACACAGAAATTGCATCGGAATTAAATACAAAACGCAAAATGCCGACGTAAGTTTATGAAAACTGACCCTTCTTACTAACTATGTTTTGAACCATTCGTGTGACACTCGTTATAGATTCCGATGCTTCACTTCAGGTTTACTGTTTTCCTTGGACCTTCTTATAGACGATGAAACACAGAAATTGCATCGGAATTAAATACAAAACGCAAAATGCCGACTTGAGTACAAGAAGACTGACTCTTCTTACTGTGTATGTTTTGAACCATTCCTGTGACACTAGTTATAGCTTCAGCTGCTTCACTTCAGGTTTACTGAATCCCTTGGACTTTCTTAATGACGATTAAACACATAAATTGCATCGGAATTAAATACGAAAGGAACATTGCCGACTTAAGTTCAAGAAGACTGACTCTTCCTACTGTCTATGTTTTGAACCATTCCTCTGACACTAGTTATAGATTCCGATGCTTCACTTCAGGTTTACTGTCTCCGTTGGACTTTCTTATTGACGATGAAGCACAGAAATTGCATAGGAATTAAATACAAAAGGCACAATGTCGACTTAAGTACAAGAAGACTGACTCTTCTTACTGACTATGTTTCGAACCATTCCTGTGACACTAGTTCTAGATTCTGATGCTTCACTTCAGATTTACTATATCCCTTGGACCTTCTTAATGGCGATGAAACAGAGAAATGGCATCGGAATTAAATACAAAAGGCAAATTGCCGACTTAGGTACAAGAAGACTACCTCTTCCTACTCTCTATGTTTTGAACCATCCCTGTGACACTAGTTATAGATACCGATGCTGAACTTCAGGTTAACTGTATCCCTCTGACCTACTTATTGACGATGAAACACAGAAATTGATTCAGAATTAAATACAAAAGGCACAATGCCGACTTAAGTATAAGAAGACTGACTCTTCCTACTGTCTATGATTTGAACCATACTTGTGACACTAGTTATAGATTCCGATGCTTCACTTCAGGTTTACTGTATCAATCTGACATTCATATTGACGATGAAACACAGAAATTGCACCGGAATTAAATACAAAAGGCACAATGCCGACTTGAGTACAAGATGACTGACTCTTCTAACTGTCTATGCTTTGAACCATTCCATTGTCACCAGTTATATATTCCGATGCTACATTCCAGGTTTACTGTATCCCCTGGACCGTCTTATTGACGATGAAACACAGAAATTGCATCGGAATTAAATACAAAAATCACAATGCCGACTTAAGTACAAGAAGACTGACTCTTCCTACTAACTATGTTTTGACCCATTCCTGTGACACTAGTTATAGATTCCGATGCTTCACTTCAGGTTTACTGAAACCCTTGGACCTAATTATTGACGATGAAACACAGAAATGGCATCGGAATTAAATACAAATGGCACAATAAGGACTTAAGTTCAAGAAGACTGACTCTTCTTACTGTCTATGTTTTGAACCATTCCTGTGACACTAGTTGTAGATTTCGATGCTTCACTTCAGGTTTACTGTATCACGCCGACCTTCTTAATAACGGCGAAACACAGAAATTGGGTCGGAATTAAATAGAAAAGGCACAATGCCGACTTAAGTACAAGAAGACTACCTCTTCCTACTGTCTATGTTTTGAACCATTCCTGTGACACTAGTTATAGATTCCGATGCTTCACTTCAGGTTAACTGTATCCCTTGGACCTTGACGATGAAACACAGACAGTAGGAAGAATCAGTCTTCTTGTACTTAAGTCGGCATGACACACAGAAATTGCATCGGAATTAAATACAAAAGGCACAATGCCGACTTAAGGACACGAAGACTGACCCTTCTTACTGACTATGCTTTGAACCATTACTGCGACACTAGTTATAGATTCCGATGCTTCACTTCACGTTTACTCTATCCCTTGGACCTTCTTATTGACGATGAAACACAGAAATTACATCGGACTTAAATACAAAAGGTACAATTCCGACTTAAGTACATAAAGACTGACTCTTGTTACTGACTATGTTTTGTACCATTCCTGTGACACTAGTTATAGATTCCGATGCTTCACTTCAGGTTTACTGTATCCCTCTGACCTTCTTATTGACGACGAAACACAGAAATTGCATCGGAATTAAATAGAAAAGGCACAATGCCGACTTAAGTACAAGAAGACTGACTCTTCTTACTGTCTATGTTTTGAACCATTCCAGTGACACTAGTTATAGATTCCGATGCTTGACATCAGGTATACTGTGTCCCTAGGACCTTCTTATTGACGATGAAACACAGAAATTGTATCGGAATTTAATACAAAAGGCACAATGCCGACTCAAGTACAAGAAGACTGATTCTTTATCCTGTCTATGTTTTGAACCATTCCTGTGACAGTAGTGATACATTCTGATGCTTCACTTCAGGTTTACTGGATCCCTCTGACCTTCTTATTGATGATGAAACACAGAAATTGCATCGGTATTAAATACAAAAGGCACAATGCCGACCTAAGTACAAGAAGACTGACTCTTCTAACGGACTATGTTATGTACTATTTCTGTGACACTAGTTATAGATTCCGATGCTTCACTTCAGGGTTACTGATTCCCTCTGACCTTCTTATTCACGATGAAACACAGGAATTGCATCGGAATTAGATACAAAAGGCACAATGCCGACTTAAGGACAAGAAGACTGACTCTTCTTACTGACTATGTTTGAACCATTCATGTGACACTTGTTATAGATTCCGATGATTCACTTCAGGTTTACTGTATCCCTCTGACCTTCTTATTGACGATGAAACACAGAAATTGCACCGGAATTAAATACAAAAGGCACAATGCCGACTTAAGTACATGAAGACCGACTCTGCTCAGTGACTATGTTTTGAACCATTCCTGTGACACTAGTTATTGATTCAGATGCTTCACTTCAGGTTTACTGTATCCCTTGGACCTTCTTATAGACGATGAAACACAGAAATTGCATCGGAATTAAATACAAAAGGCAAAATGCCGACTTAAGTAAAAGAAGACGGACTCTTCCTTCTGTCTATGTTTGAACCATTCCTGTGACACTAGTTTTAGATTCCGTTGCTTCACTTCAGGTTTACTGTATCCCTCGGACCTTCTTATTGACGATGAAACATAGAAATTGCATCGGAATTAAATACAAAAGGCAAAATGCCGACTTAAGTACAAGAAGACTGACTCTTCTTACTGTCTATGTTTTGAACCATTCCTGTGACACTAGTTATAGATTCAGATGCTTCACTTCAGGTTTACTGAATCCCTTGGACCTTCTTAATGACGATTAAACACATAAATTGCATCGGAATTAAATACGAAAGGAACATTGCCGACTTAAGTTCAAGAAGACTGACCCTTCCTACTGTCTATGTTTTGAACCATTCCTGTGAAACTAGTTATAGATTCCGCTGCTACACTTCAGGTTTACTGTATCACTTGGACTTTCGTATTGACGATGAAACACAGAAATTGAATCGGAATTAAATAGAAAAGGCTCAATGCCGACTTAAGTACGAGAAGACTGATTCTTCCTACTGTCTATGTTTTGAACCATTCCTGCGACACTAGTTATAGATTCCGATGCTTCACTTCAGGTTTACTGGATCCCTCTGACATTCTTAATGACGATGAAACACAGAAATTGAATCGGAATTAAATACAAAAGGCACAATGCCGACTTAAGTATAAGAAGACTATCTCTTCCTACTGTCTATGTTTTGAACCATACTTGTGACACTAGTTATAGATTCCGATGCTTCACTTCAGGTTTACTGTATCCCTCTGACCTTCTTATTGACGATGAAACATAGAAATTGCATCGGAATTAAATACAAAAGGCAAAATGCCGACTTAAGTACAAGAAGACTGATTCTTCCTACTGTCTATGTTTTGAACCATTCCTGCGACACTAGTTTTAGATTCCGATGCTTCACTTCAGGTTTACTGAAACCCTTGGACCTTCTTATTGACGATGAAACAGAGAAATTGCATCGGTATTAAATACAAAAGGCACAATGCCGACTTAAGTTCAAGAAGACTGACTCTTCTTACTGTCTATGTTTTGAACCATTCCTGTGACACTAGTTATAGATTCCGATGCTTCACTTCAGGTTTACTGTATCCCTCTGACCTTCTTATTGACGACGAAACACAGAAATTGCATCGGAATTAAATAGAAAAGCACAATGCCGACTTAAGTACAAGAAGACTGACTCTTCTTACTTTCTATGTTTTGAACCATTCCAGAGACACTAGTTACAGATTCCGATGCTTGAATTCGGGTCTACTGTGTCCCTAGGACCTTCTTATTGACGATGAAACACAGAAATTGAATCGGAATTTAATACAAAAGGCACCATTCCGACTCAAGTACAAGAAGACTGATTCTTCTTCCTGTCTATGTTTTGAATCATTCCTGTGACAGTAGTGATAGATTCCGATGCTTCACTTCAGGTTTACTGGATCCCTCTGACCTTCTTATTGATGATGAAACACAGAAATTGCATCGGTATTAAATACAAAAGGCACAATGCCGACTTAAGTACAAGAAGACTGACTCTTCTAACGGACTATGTTGTGTACTATTTCTGTGACACTAGTTATAGATTCCGATGCTTCACTTCAGGGTTACTGATTCCCTCTGACCTTCTTATTCACGATGAAAAACAGAAATTGCATCGGAATTAGATACAAAAGGCACAATGCCGACTTAAGGACAAGAAGACTAACTCTTCTTACTGACTATGTTTGAACCATTCCTGTGACACTTGTTATAGATTCCGATGATTCACTTCAGGTTTTCTGTATCCCTCTGACCTTCTTATTGACGATGAAACACAGAAATTGCACCGGAATTTAATACAAAAGGCACAATGCCGACTTAAGTACATGAAGACCGACTCTGCTCAGTGACTATGATTTTAACCATTCCTGTGACACTAGTTATAGATTCCGATGCTTCACTTCAGGTTTACTGTATCCCTTGGACCATCTTATTGACGATGAAACACAGAAATTGCATCGGAATTAAATACAAAAGGCACAATGCCGACTTAAGTACAAGAAGTCTGTATCTTCTTACTGTCTAAGTTTTGAACCATTCCTGTGACACTAGTTATAGATTCCGATGCTTCACTCCAGGTTTACTGTATCCCTTGGACCTTCTTATTGACGATGAAACACAGAAATTGCAATGGAATTAAATAAATAAGGCACAATGCCGCCTTGAGGACAAGATGACTGACTCTTCTTAGTGACTATGTTTTGAACCATTCCTGTGACACTAGTTATAGATTCCGATGCTTCACTTCAGGTTTACTGTATCCGTTGGACATTCTTATTGACGATGAAACACAGAAATTGCTTCGGAATTAAATACAAAAGACAGAATGCCGATTTAAGTACATGAAGCCTGACTCTTCTTACTGAGTATGATTTGAACCATCCCTGTGACACTAGTTATAGATTCCGATGCTTCACTTCAGGTTTACTGTATCCCTCTGACCTTCGTATTGATAATGAAACACAGAAATTGCATCGGAATTAAATACAAAAGCAAAATGCCGGCTTAAGTAAAGGAAGACTGACTCTTACTACTGTCTATGGTTTGAACCATTCCTGTGACACTAGTTATAGATTCAGATGCTTCACTTCAGGTTTACTGAATCCCTTGGACCTTCTTATTGACGATTAAACACAGAAATTGCATCGGAATTAAATAGAAAAGGCACAATGCCGACTTAAGTACAAGAAGACTGACTCTTCTTACTGTCTATGTTTTGAACCATTCCAGTGACACTAGTTATAGATTCCGATGCTTGACATCAGGTATACTGTGTCCCTAGGACCTTCTTATTGACGATGAAACACAGAAATTGTATCGGAATTTAATACAAAAGGCACAATGCCGACTCAAGTACAAGAAGACTGATTCTTTATCCTGTCTATGTTTTGAACCATTCCTGTGACAGTAGTGATACATTCTGATGCTTCACTTCAGGTTTACTGGATCCCTCTGACCTTCTTATTGATGATGAAACACAGAAATTGCATCGGTATTAAATACAAAAGGCACAATGCCGACCTAAGTACAAGAAGACTGACTCTTCTAACGGACTATGTTATGTACTATTTCTGAGACACTAGTTATAGATTCCGATGCTTCACTTCAGGGTTACTGATTCCCTCTGACCTTCTTATTCACGATGAAACACAGGAATTGCATCGGAATTAGATACAAAAGGCACAATGCCGACTTAAGGACAAGAAGACTGACTCTTCTTACTGACTATGTTTGAACCATTCATGTGACACTTGTTATAGATTCCGATGATTCACTTCAGGTTTACTGTATCCCTCTGACCTTCTTATTGACGATGAAACACAGAAATTGCACCGGAATTAAATACAAAAGGCACAATGCCGACTTAAGTACATGAAGACCGACTCTGCTCAGTGACTATGTTTTGAACCATTCCTGTGACACTAGTTATTGATTCAGATGCTTCACTTCAGGTTTACTGTATCCCTTGGACCTTCTTATAGACGATGAAACACAGAAATTGCATCGGAATTAAATACAAAAGGCAAAATGCCGACTTAAGTAAAAGAAGACGGACTCTTCCTTCTGTCTATGTTTGAACCATTGCTGTGACACTAGTTTTAGATTCCGTTGCTTCACTTCAGGTTTACTGTATCCCTCGGACCTTCTTATTGACGATGAAACATAGAAATTGCATCGGAATTAAATACAAAAGGCAAAATGCCGACTTAAGTACAAGAAGACTGACTCTTCTTACTGTCTATGTTTTGAACCATTCCTGTGACACTAGTTATAGATTCAGATGCTTCACTTCAGGTTTACTGAATCCCTTGGACCTTCTTAATGACGATTAAACACATAAATTGCATCGGAATTAAATACGAAAGGTACATTGCCGACTTAAGTTCAAGAAGACTGACCCTTCCTACTGTCTATGTTTTGAACCATTCCTGTGAAACTAGTTATAGATTCCGTTGCTACACTTCAGGTTTACTGTATCACTTGGACTTTCGTATTGACGATGAAACACAGAAATTGAATCGGAATTAAATAGAAAAGGCTCAATGCCGACTTAAGTACAAGAAGACTGATTCTTCCTACTGTCTATGTTTTGAACCATTCCTGCGACACTAGTTATAGATTCCGATGCTTCACTTCAGGTTTACTGGATCCCTCTGACATTGTTAATGACGATGAAACACAGAAATTGAATCGGAATTAAATACAAAAGGCACAATGCCGACTTAAGTATAAGAAGACTATCTCTTCCTACTGTCTATGTTTTGAACCATACTTGTGACACTAGTTATAGATTCCGATGCTTCACTTCAGGTTTACTGTATCCCTCTGACCTTCTTATTGACGATGAAACATAGAAATTGCATCGGAATTAAATACAAAAGGCAAAATGCCGACTTAAGTACAAGAAGACTGATTCTTCCTACTGTCTATGTTTTGAACCATTCCTGCGACACTAGTTTTAGATTCCGATGCTTCACTTCAGGTTTACTGAAACCCTTGGACCTTCTTATTGACGATGAAACAGAGAAATTGCATCGGTATTAAATACAAAAGGCACAATGCCGACTTAAGTTCAAGAAGACTGACTCTTCTTACTGTCTATGTTTTGAACCATTCCTGTGACACTAGTTATAGATTCCGATGCTTCACTTCAGGTTTACTGTATCCCTCTGACCTTCTTATTGACGACGAAACACAGAAATTGCATCGGAATTAAATAGAAAAGCACAATGCCGACTTAAGTACAAGAAGACTGACTCTTCTTACTTTCTATGTTTTGAACCATTCCAGAGACACTAGTTACAGATTCCGATGCTTGAATTCGGGTCTACTGTGTCCCTAGGACCTTCTTATTGACGATGAAACACAGAAATTGAATCGGAATTTAATACAAAAGGCACCATTCCGACTCAAGTACAAGAAGACTGATTCTTCTTCCTGTCTATGTTTTGAATCATTCCTGTGACAGTAGTGATAGATTCCGATGCTTCACTTCAGGTTTACTGGATCCCTCTGACCTTCTTATTGATGATGAAACACAGAAATTGCATCGGTATTAAATACAAAAGGCACAATGCCGACTTAAGTACAAGAAGACTGACTCTTCTAACGGACTATGTTGTGTACTATTTCTGTGACACTAGTTATAGATTCCGATGCTTCACTTCAGGGTTACTGATTCCCTCTGACCTTCTTATTCACGATGAAAAACAGAAATTGCATCGGAATTAGATACAAAAGGCACAATGCCGACTTAAGGACAAGAAGACTAACTCTTCTTACTGACTATGTTTGAACCATTCCTGTGACACTTGTTATAGATTCCGATGATTCACTTCAGGTTTTCTGTATCCCTCTGACCTTCTTATTGACGATGAAACACAGAAATTGCACCGGAATTTAATACAAAAGGCACAATGCCGACTTAAGTACATGAAGACCGACTCTGCTCAGTGACTATGATTTGAACCATTCCTGTGACACTAGTTATAGATTCCGATGCTTCACTTCAGGTTTACTGTATCCCTTGGACCATCTTATTGACGATGAAACACAGAAATTGCATCGGAATTAAATACAAAAGGCACAATGCCGACTTAAGTACAAGAAGTCTGTATCTTCTTACTGTCTAAGTTTTGAACCATTCCTGTGACACTAGTTATAGATTCCGATGCTTCACTCCAGGTTTACTGTATCCCTTGGACCTTCTTATTGACGATGAAACACAGAAATTGCAATGGAATTAAATAAATAAGGCACAATGCCGCCTTGAGGACAAGATGACTGACTCTTCTTAGTGACTATGTTTTGAACCATTCCTGTGACACTAGTTATAGATTCCGATGCTTCACTTCAGGTTTACTGTATCCGTTGGACATTCTTATTGACGATGAAACACAGAAATTGCTTCGGAATTAAATACAAAAGACAGAATGCCGATTTAAGTACATGAAGCCTGACTCTTCTTACTGAGTATGATTTGAACCATCCCTGTGACACTAGTTATAGATTCCGATGCTTCACTTCAGGTTTACTGTATCCCTCTGACCTTCGTATTGATAATGAAACACAGAAATTGCATCGGAATTAAATACAAAAGCAAAATGCCGGCTTAAGTAAAGGAAGACTGACTCTTACTACTGTCTATGGTTTGAACCATTCCTGTGACACTAGTTATAGATTCAGATGCTTCACTTCAGGTTTACTGAATCCCTTGGACCTTCTTATTGACGATTAAACACAGAAATTGCATCGGAATTAAATACTAATGGCAAAATGCCGACAAAAGTACATGAAAACTGACTCTTCTTACTGACTATGTTTTGAACACTTCCTGTGACACTAGTTATAGATTCCGATGCTTCACTTCAGGTTGACTGAATCCCTTGGACCCTCTTATAGCCGATCAAACACAGAAATTGCATCGGAATTAAATACAAAAGGGAAAATGCCGACTTAAGTACAAGAAGACTGACTCTTCCTTCTGTCTATGTTTTGAATCATTCCTGTGACACTAGTTTTAGATTCCGATGCTTCACTTCAGGTTTACTGTATCCCTCAGACCTTCTTATTGACGATGAAACACAGAAATTGCATCGGAATTAAATACAAAAGGCAAAATGCCGACTTAAGTACAAGAAGACTGACTCTTCTTACTGTCTATGTTATGAACCATTCCTGTGACACTAGTTATAGATTCAGATGCTTCACTTCAGGTTTACTGAATCCCTTGGACCTTCTTAATGACGATTAAACACATAAATTGCATCGGAATTAAATACGAAAGGAACATTGCCGACTTAAGTTCAAGAAGACTGACTCTTCCGACTGTCTATGTTTGAACCATTCCTGTGACACTAGTTATAGATTCCGATGCTTCACTTCAGGTTTACTGTATCCGTTGGACTTTCTTATTGACGATGAAGCACAGAAATTGCATCGGAATTAAATACAAAAGGCACAATGTCGACTTAAGTACAAGAAGACTACCTCTTCCTACTGTCTATGTTTTGAACCATACTTGTGACACTAGTTATAGATTCCGATGCTTCACTTCAGGTTTACTGTATCAATCTGACCTTGATATTGACGATGAAACACAGAAATTGCACCGGAATTAAATACAAAAGGCACAATGCCGACTTAAGTATAAGAAGACTGAATCTTCCTACTGTCTATGTTTTGAACCATACTTGTGACACTAGTTATAAATTCCGATGCTTCACTTCAGGTTTACTGTATCAATCTGACCTTGATATTGACGATGAAACACAGAAATTCCACCGGAATTAAATACAAAAGGCACAATGCCGACTTGAGTACAAGATGACTGACTCTTCATACTGTCTACGTTTTGAACCATTCCATTGACACTAGTTATATATTCCGATGCTACATTCCAGGTTTACTGTATCCCTTGGACCGTCTTATTGACGATGAAACACAGAAATTTCATCGGAATTAAATACAAAAATCACAATGCCGACTTAAGTACAAGAAGACTGACTCTTCTTACTGACTATGTTTCGACCCATTCCTGTGACACTAGTTATAGATTCCGATGCTTCACTTCAGGTTTACTGAAACCCTTGGACCTTCTTATTGACGATGAAACACAGAAATTGCATCGGAATTAAATACAAAAGGCACAATGCCGACTTAAGTTCAAGAAGACTGACTCTTCCTACTGTCTATGATTTGAACCATTCCTGTGACACTAGTTATGGATTCCGATGCTTCACTTCAGGTTTACTGTATCACGTGCACCTTCTTATTGACGACGAAACACATAAATTGCGTCGGAATTAAATAGAAAAGGCACAATGCCGACTTAAGTACATGAAGACTATCTCTTCCTACTGTCTATGTTTTGAACCATTCCTGTGACACTAGTTATAGATTCCGATGCTTCACTTCAGGTTTACTGTATCCCTCTGACCTTCTTATTGACGACGAAACACAGAAATTGCATCGGAATTAAATACAAAAGGCACAATGCCGACTTAAGAAAAAGAAGACTGACTCTTCTAACGGACTATGTTATGTACTATTTCTGTGACACTAGTTATAGATTCCGATGCTTCACTTCAGGGTTACTGATTCCCTCTGACCTTCTTATTGACGATGAAACACAGAAATTGCATCGGAATTACATACAAAAGGCACAATGCCGACTTAAGGACAAGAAGACTGACTCTTCTTACTGACTATGTTTGAACCATTCCTGTGACACTTGTTATAGATTCCGATGATTCACTTCAGGTTTACTGTATCCCTCTGACCTTCTTATTGACGATGAAACACAGAAATTGCACCGGAATTAAATACAAAAGGCACAATGCCGATTTAAGTACATGAAGACCGACTCTGCTCAGTGACTATGTTTTGAACCATTCCTGTGACTCTAGTTATAGATTCCGATGCTTCACTTCAGGTTTACTGTATCAATCTGACCTTGATATTGACGATGAAACACAGAAATTGAATCGGAATTTAATACAAAAGGCACTATTCCGACTCAAGTACAAGAAGACTGATTCTTCTTCCTGTCTATGTTTTGAATCATTCCTGTGACAGTAGTGATAGATTCCGATGCTTCACTTCAGGTTTACTGGATCCCTCTGACCTTCTTATTGATGATGAAACACAGAATTTGCATCAGTATTAAATACAAAAGGCACAATGCCGACTTAAGAACAAGAAGACTGACTCTTCTAACGGACTATGTTATGTACTATTTCTGTGACACTAGTTATACATTCCGATGCTTCACTTCAGGGTTACTGAATCCCTCTGACCTTCTTATTCACGATGAAACACAGAAATTGCATCGGAATTAGATACAAAAGGCACAATGCCGACTTAAGGACAAGAAGACTGACTCTTCTTACTGACTATGTTTGAACCATTCCTGTGACACTTGTTATAGATTCCGATGATTCACTTCAGGTTTACTGTATCCCTCTGACCTTCTTATTGACGATGAAACACAGAAATTGCACCGGAATTAAATAAAAAAGGCACAATGCCGACTTAAGTACATGAAGACCGACTCTGCTCAGTGACTATGTTTTGAACCATTCCTGTGACACTAGTTATAGATTCCGATGCTTCACTTGAGGTTTACTGTATCCCTTGGACCATCTTATTGACGATGAAACACAGAAATTGCATCGGAATTAAATACAAAAGGCACAATGCCGACTTAAGTACAAGAAGACTGTATCTTCTTACTGTCTAAGATTTGAACCATTCCTGTGACACAAGTTATAGATTCCGATGCTTCACTCCAGATTTACTGGATCCCTTGGACCTTCTTATTGACGATGAAACACAGAAATTGCAGTGGAATTAAATAAATAAGGCACAATGCCGCCTTGAGGACAAGATGACTGACTCTTCTTAGTGACTATGTTTTGAACCATTCCTGTGACACTAGTTATAGATTCCGATGCTTCACTTCAGGTTTACTGTACCCGTTGGACATTCTTATTGACGATGAAACACAGAAATTGTTTCGGAATTAAATACAAAGGACAGAATGCCGACTTAAGTACATGAAGCCTGACTCTTCCTACTGAGTATGATTTGAACCATCCCTGTGACACTAGTTATAGATTCCGATGCTTCACTTCAGGTTTACTGTATCCCTCTGACCTTCGTATTGACAATGAAACACAGAAATTGCATCGGAATTAAATACAAAAGCAAAATGCCGACTTAAGTACAGGAAGACTGACTCTTCCGACTGTCTATGGTTTGAACCATTCCTGTGACACTAGTTATAGATTCAGATGCTTCACTTCAGGTTTACTGAATCCCTTGGACCTTCTTATGGTGATGAAACACAGAAATTGCATCGGAATTAAATACAAAAGGCACAATGCCGACGTAAGTACATGAAAACTGACCCTTCTTACTGACTATGCTTTGAACCATTCCTGTGACACTCGTTATAGATTCCGATGATTCACTTCAGGTTTACTGAATCCCTTGGACCTTCTTAATGACGATTAAACACATAAATTGCATCGGAATTAAATACGAAAGGAACATTGCCGACTTAAGTTCAAGAAGACTGACTTTTCCTACTGTCTATGTTTTGAACCATTCCTGTGAAACTAGTTACAGATTCCGTTGCTACACTTCAGGTTTACTGTATCACTTGGACTTTCGTATTGAAGATGAAACACAGAAATTGCATCGGAATTAAATAGAAAAGGCACAATGCCGACTTAAGTACATGACGACTGATTCTTCCCACTGTCTATGTTTTGAACGATTCCTGCGACACTAGTTTTAGATTCCGATGCTTCGCTTCAGGTTTACTGGATCCCTCTGACCTTCTTAATGACGATGAAACACCGAAATTGAATCGGAATTAAATACAAAAGGCACAATGCCGACTTAAGTATAAGAAGACTAACTCTTCCTACTGTCCATGTTTTGAACCATACTTGTGACACTAGTTATAGATTCCGATGCTTCACATCAGGTTTACTGTATCAATCTGACCTTCATATTGACGATGAAACACAGAAATTGCACCGGAATTAAATACAAAATGCACAATGCCGACTTGAGTACAAGAAGACTGCCTCTTCTTACTGTCTATGTTTTGAACCATTCCATTGACACTAGTTATATATTCCGATGCTACATTCTAGGTTTACTGAAACCCTTGGACCTTCTTATTGATGATGAAGCAGAGAAATTGCATCGGAATTAAATACAAAAGGCACAATGCCGACTTAAGTTCAAGAAGACTGACTCTTCTTACTGTCTATGTTTTGAACCATTCCTGTGACACTAGTTATAGATTCCGATGCTTCACTTCAGGTTTACTGTATCACGTGGACCTTCTTATTGACGACGAAACACATAAATTGCGTCGGAATTAAATAGAAAAGGCACAATGCCGACTTAAGTACAAGAAGACTATCTCTTCCTACTGTCTATGTTTTTAACCATTCCTGTGACACTAGTTATAGATTCCGATGCTTCACTTCAGGTTTACTGGATCCCTCTGACATTCTTAATGACGATGAAACACAGAAATTGAATCGGAATTAAATACAAAAGGCAAAATGCCGACTTAAGTACAAGAAGACTGACTCTTCCTTCTGTCTATGTTTTGAACCATTCCTGTGACACTAGTTTTAGATTCCGATGCTTCACTTCAGGTTTACTGAATCCCTTGGACCCTCTTATTGACGATGAACCACAGAAATTGCAGTGGAATTAAATAAATAAGGCACAATGCCGCCTTGAGGACAAGATGACTGACTCTTCTTAGTGACTATGTTTTGAACCATTCCTGTGACACTAGTTATAGATTCCGATGCTTCACTTCAGGTTTACTGTATCCGTTGGACATTCCTATTGACGATGAAACACAGAAATTGCTTCGGAATTAAATACAAAAGACAGAATGGCGACTTAAGTACATGAAGCCTGACTCTTCCTACTTAGTACGATTTGAACCATCCCTGTGACACTAGTTATAGATTCCGATGCTTCACTTCAGGTTTACTGTATCACGTGGACCTTCTTATTGACGACGAAACACATAAATTGCGTCGGAATTAAATAGAAAAGGCACAATGCCGACTTAAGTACAAGAAGTCTATCTCTTCCTACTGTCTATGTTTTTAACCATTCCTGTGACACTAGTTATAGATTCCGATGCTTCACTTCAGGTTTACTGGATCCCTCTGACCTTCTTATTCACGATGAAACACAGAAATTGCATCGGAGTTAGATACAAAAGGCACAATGCCGACTTAAGGACAAGAAGACTGACTCTTCTTACTGACTATGTTTGAACCATTCCTGTGACACTAGTTATAGATTCCGATGCTTCACTCCAGGTTTACTAGATCCCTTGGACCTTCTTATTGACGATGAAACACAGAAATTGCAGTGGAATTAAATAAATAAGGCACAATGCCGCCTTGAGGACAAGATGACTGACTCTTCTTAGTGACTATGTTTTGAACCATTCCTGTGACACTAGTTATAGATTCCGATGCTTCACTTCAGGTTTACTGTATCCGTTGGACATTCCTATTGACGATGAAACACAGAAATTGCTTCGGAATTAAATACAAAAGACAGAATGGCGACTTAAGTACATGAAGCCTGACTCTTCCTACTTAGTATGATTTGAACCATCCCTGTGACACTAGTTATAGATTCCGATGCTTCACTTCAGGTTTACTGTATCCCTCTGACCTTCGTATTGACAATGAAACACAGAAATTGCATCGGAATTAAATAGAAAAAGCAAAATGCCGCCTTAAGTACAGGAAGACTGACTCTTCCGACTGTCTATGGTTTGAACCATTCCTGTGACACTAGTTACAGATTCAGATGCTTCACTTCAGGTTTACTGAATCCCTTGGACCGTCTTATTGACGATTAAACACAGAAATTGCATGGGAATTAAATACAAATGGCACAATGCCGACAAAAGTACATGAAAACTGACTCTTCTTACTGACTATGTTTTGAACACTTCCTGTGACACTAGTTATAGATTCCGATGCTTCACGTCAGGTTTACTGTATCCCTTGGACCTTCTTATAGCCGATAAAACACAGAAATTGCATCGGAATTAAATACAAAAGGCAAAATGCCGACTTAAGTACAAGAAGACTGACTCTTCCTTCTGTCTATGTTTTGAACCATTCCTGTGACACTAGTTTTAGATTCCGATGCTTCACTTCAGGTTTACTGAATCCCTTGGACCTTCTTATTGACGATGAAACACAGAAATTGCATCGGAATTAAATACAAAAGGCACAATGAAGACGTAAGTACATGAAAACTGACCCTTCTTACTGACTATGCTTTGAACCATTCCTGTGACACTCGTTATAGATTCCGATGCTTCACTTCAGGTTTACTGAATCCCTTGGACCTTCTTAATGACGATTAAACACATAAATTGCATCGGTATTAAATACGAAAGGAACATTGCCGACTTAAGTTCAAGAAAACTGACTTTTCCTGCTGTCTATGTTTTGAACCATTCCTGTGAAACTAGTTATAGATTCCGTCGCTACACTTCAGGTTTACTGTATAACTTGGACTTTCGTATTGACGATGAAACACAGAAATTGCATCGGAATTAAATAGAAAAGGCACTTTGCCGACTTAAGTACAAGAAGACTGATTCTTCCTACTGTCTATGTTTTGAACGATTCCTGCGACACTAGTTTTAGATTCCGATGCTTCGCTTCAGGTTTACTGGATCCCTCTGACCTTCGTAGTGACGATGAAACACAGAAATTTAATCGGAATTAAATACAAAAGGCACAATGCCGACTTAAGTATAAGAAGACTAACTCTTCCTACTGTCTATGTTTTGAACCATACTTGTGACACTAGTTATAGATTCCGATGCTTCACTTCAGGTTTACTGTATCAATCTGACCTTCATATTGACGATGAAACACAGAAATTGCACCGGAATTAAATACAAAATGCACAATGCCGACTTGAGTACACGAAGACTGCCTCTTCTTACTGTCTATGTTTTGAACCATTCCATTGACACTAGTTATATATTCCGATGCTACATTCCAGGTTTACTGTATCCCTTGGACCGTCTTATTGACGATGAAACACAGAAATTGCATCGGAATTAAATACAAAAATCACAATGCCGACTTAAGTACAAGATGACTGACTCTTCTTACTGACTATGCCTTGACCCACTCCTGTGACACTAGTTATAGATTCCGATGCTTCACTTCAGGTTTACTGAAACCCTTGGACCTTCTTATTGACGATGAAGCAGAGAAATTGCATCGGAATTAAATACAAAAGGCACAATGCCGACTTAAGTTCAAGAAGACTGACTCTTCTTACTGTCTATGTTTTGAACCATTTCTGTGACACTAGTTATAGATTCCGATGCTTCACTTCAGGTTTACTGTATCACGTGGACCTTCTTATTGACGACGAAACACATAAATTGCGTCCGAATTAAATAGAAAAGGCACAATGCCGACTTAAGTACAAGAAGACTATCTCTTCCTACTGTCTATGTTTTTAACCATTCCTGTGACACTAGTTATAGATTCCGATGCTTCACTTCAGGTTTACTGTATCCCTCTGACCTTCTTATTGACGACGAAAAACAGAAATTGCATCGGAATTAAATAGAAAAGGCACAATGCCGACCTAAGTACAAAAAGACTGACTCTTCATACTGTCTATGTTTTGAACCATTCCAGTGACACTAGTTATAGATTCCGATGCTTGACTTCAGGTTTACTGTGTCCCTAGGACCTTCTTAGTGACGATGAAACACAGAAATTGAATCGGAATTTAATACAAAAGGCACCATGCCGACTCAAGTACAAGAACACTGATTCTTCTTCCTGTCTATGTTTGAATCATTTCAGTGACAGTAGTGATAGATTCCGATGCTTCACTCCAGGTTTACTGGATCCCTCTGACCTTCTTATTGATGATGAAACACAGGAATTGCATCGGTATTAAATACAAAAGGCACAATGCCGACCTAAGTACAAGAAGACTGACTCTTCTAACGGACTATGTTATGTACTATTTCTGTGACACTAGTTATAGATTCCGATGCTTCACTTCAGGGTTACTAATTCCCTCTGACCTTCTTATTCACGATGAAACACAGAAATTGCATCGGAATTAGATACAAAAGGCACAATGCCGACTTAAGTACATGAAGACCGACTCTGCTCAGTGACTATGTTTTGAACCATTCCTGTGACACTAGTTATAGATTCCGATGCTTCACTTGAGGTTTACTGTATCCCTTGGACCATCTTATTGACGATGAAACGCAGAAATTGCATCGGAATTAAATACAAAAGGCACAATGCCGACTTAAGAACAAGAAGACTGTATCTTCTTACTGTCTAAGTTTTGAACCATTCCTGTGACACTAGTTATAGATTCCGATGCTTCACTCCAGGTTTACTGGATCCCTTGGACCTTCTTATTGACGATGAAACACAGAAATTGCAGTGGAATTAAATAAATAAGGGACAATGCCGCCTTGAGGACAAGAAGACTGACTCTTCTTAGTGACGATGTTTTGAACCATTCTTATGACACTAGTTATACATTCCGATGCTTCACTTCGGGTTTACTGTATCTGTTGGACATTCTTATTGACGATGAAACACAGAAATTGCTTCGGAATTCAAAACAGAAGACAGAATGCCGACTTAAGTACATGAAGACTGACTCTTCTTACTGAGTATGATTTGAACCATCCCTGTGACACTAGTTATAGATTCCGATGCTGAACTTCAGGTTTACTGTATCCCTCTGACCTTCGTATTGACGATGAAACACAGAAATTGCATCGGAATTAAATACAAAAGGCAAAATGCCGACTTAAGTACAAGAAGACTGACTCTTCCTACTGTCTATGTTTTGAACCATTCCTGTGACACTAGTTATGGATTCAGATGCTTCACTTCAGGTTTACTGAATCCCTTGGACCTTCTTATTGACGATGAAACACAGAAATTGCATCGGAATTAAATACAAAAGGCACAATGCCGACGTAAGTACATGAAAACTGACCCTTCTTACTGACTATGTTTTGAACCATTCGAGTGACACTCGTTATAGATTCCGATGCTTCACTTCAGGTTTACTGTATCCCTTGGACCTTCTTATAGACGATGAAACACAGAAATTGCATCGGAATTAAATACAAAACGCAAAATGCCGACTTGAGTACAAGAAGACTGACTCTTCTTACTGTGTATGTTTTGAACCATTCCTGTGACACTAGTTATAGCTTCAGGTGCTTCACTTCAGGTTTACTGAATCCCTTGGACTTTCTTAATGACGATTAAACACATAAATTGCATCGGAATTAAATACGAAAGGAACATTGCCGACTTAAGTTCAAGAAGACTGACTCTTCCTACTGTCTATATTTTGAACCATTCCTGTGACACTAGTTATAGATTCCGATGCTTCACTTAAGGTTTACTGTCTCCGTTGGACTTTCTTATTGACGATGAAGCACAGAAATTGCATAGGAATTAAATACAAAAGGCACAATGTCGACTTAAGTACAAGAAGACTGACTCTTCTTACTGACTATGTTTCGAACCATTCCTGTGACACAAGTTGTAGATTCCGATGCTTCACTTCAGGTTTACTATATCCCTTGGACCTTCTTAATGGCGATGAAACAGAGAAATGGCATCGGAATTAAATACAAAAGGCAAATTGCCGACTTAGGTACAAGAAGACTACCTCTTCCTACTCTCTATGTTTTGAACCATTCCTGTGAAACTAGTTATGGATTCCGATGCTTCACTTCAGGTTTACTGTATCCCTTGTACTTTCGTATTGACGATGAAACATAGAAATTGCATCGGAATTAAATAGAAAAGGCACAATGCCCACTTAAGTACAAGAAGACTGATTCTTCCTACTGTCTATGTTTTGAACCATTCCTGCGACACTAGTTTTAGATTCCGATGCTTCACTTCAGGTTAACTGTATCCCTCTGACCTACTTATTGACGATGAAACACAGAAATTGAATCAGAATTAAATACAAAAGGCACAATGCCGACTTAAGTATAAGAAGACTGACTCTTCCTACTGTCTATGATTTGAACCATACTTGTGACACTAGTTATAGATTCCGATGCTTCACTTCAGGTTTACTGAAACCCTTGGACCTTATTATTGACGATGAAACACAGAAATGGCATCGGAATTAAATACAAATGGCACAATAAGGACTTAAGTTCAAAAAGACTGACTCTTCTTACTGTCTATGTTTTGAACCATTCCTGTGACACTAGTTATAGGTTCCGATGCTTCACTTCAGGTTTACTGTATCACGTCGACCTTCTTAATAACGGCGAAACACAGAAATTGCGTCGGAATTAAATAGAAAAGGCGCAATGCGCGACTTAAGTACAAGAAGACTACCTCTTCCTACTGTCTATGTTTTGAACCATCCTGTGACACTAGTTATAGATTCCGATGCTTCACTTCAGGTTTACTGTATCCCTTGGACCTTCTTATTGACGATGAAACACAGAAATTGCATCGGAATTAAATACAAAAGGCACAATGCCGACTTAAGGACAAGAAGACTGACCCTTCTTACTGACTATGTTTTGAACCATTACTGCGACACTAGTTATAGATTCCGATGCTTCACTTCACGTTTACTCTATCCCTTGGACCTTCTTATTGACGATGAAACACAGAAATTACATCGGACTTAAATACAAAAGGCACAATTCCGACTTAAGTACATAAAGACTGACTCTTGTTTCTGACTATGTTTTGTACCATTCCTGTGACACTAGTAATAGATTCCGATGCATCACTTAAGGTTTACTGTATCCCTCTGACCTTCTTATTGACGACGAAACACAGAAATTGCATCGGAATTAAATAGAAAACGCACAATGCCGACTTAAGTACAAGAAGACTGACTCTTCTTACTGTCTATGTTTTGAACCATTCCAGTAACACTAGTTATAGATTCCGATGCTTGACTTCAGGTATACTGTGTCCCTAGGACCTTCTTATTGACGATGAAACACAGAAATTGTATCGGAATTTAATACAAAAGGCACAATGCCGACTCAAGTACAAGAAGACTGATTCTTTATCCTGTCTATGTTTTGAACCATTCCTGTGGCAGTAGTGATACATTCTGATGCTTCACTTCAGGTTTACTGGATCCCTCTGACCTCTTATTGATGATGAAACACAGAAATTGCATCGGTATTAAATACAAAAGGCACAATGCCGACCTAAGTACAAGAAGACTGACTCTTCTAACGGACTATGTTATGTACTATTTCTGTGACACTAGTTATAGATTCCGATGCTTCACTTCAGGGTTACTGATTCCCTCTGACCTTCTTATTCACGATGAAACACAGAAATTGCATCGGAATTAAATACAAAAGGCAAAATCCCGACTTAAGTACAAGAAGACGGACTCTTCCTTCTGTCTATGTTTTGAACCATTCCTGTGACACTAGTTTTAGATTCCGTTGCTTCACTTCAGGTTTACTGTATCCCTCTGACCTTCTTATTGACGATGAAACATAGAAAATGCATCGGAATTAAATACAAAATTCAAAATGCCGACTTAAGTACAAGGAGACTGACTCTTCTTACTGTCTATGTTTTGAACCATTCCTGTGACACTAGTTATAGATTCAGATGCTTCACTTCAGGTTTACTGAATCCCTTGGACCTTCTTAATGACGATTAAACACATAAATTGCATCGGAATTAAATACGAAAGGAACATTGCCGACTTAAGTTCAAGAAGACTGACCCTTCCTACTGTCTATGTTTTGAACCATTCCTGTGAAACTAGTTATAGATTCCGTTGCTACACTTCAGGTTTACTGTATCACTTGGACTTTCGTATTGACGATGAAACACAGAAATTGCATCGGAATTAAATAGAAAAGGCTCAATGCCGACTTAAGTACAAGAAGACTGATTCTTCCTACTGTCTATGTTTTGAACCATTCCTGCGACACTAGTTATAGATTCCGATGCTTCACTTCAGGTTTACTGGATCCCTCTGACATTCTTAATGACGATGAAACACAGAAATTGAATCGGAATTAAATACAAAAGGCACAATGCCGACTTAAGTATAAGAAGACTATCTCTTCCTACTGTCTATGTTTTGAACCATACTTGTGACACTAGTTATGGATTCCGATGCTTCACTTCAGGTTTACTGTATCCCTCTGACCTTCTTATTGACGATGAAACATAGAAATTGCATCGGAATTAAATACAAAAGGCAAAATGCCGACTTAAGTACAAGAAGACTGATTCTTCCTACTGTCTATGTTTTGTACCATTCCTGCGACACTAGTTTTAGATTCCGATGCTTCACTTCAGGTTTACTGAAACCCTTGGACCTTCTTATTGACGATGAAACAGAGAAATTGCATCGGTATTAAATACAAAAGGCACAATGCCGACTTAAGTTCAAGAAGACTGACTCTTCTTACTGTCTATGTTTTGAACCATTCCTGTGACACTAGTTATAGATTCCGATGCTTCACTTCAGGTTTACTGTATCCCTCTGACCTTCTTATTGACGACCAAACACAGAAAATGCATCGGAATTAAATAGAAAAGGCACAATGCCGACTTAAGTACAAGAAGACTGACTCTTCTTACTGTCTATGTTTTGAACCATTCCAGAGACACTAGTTACAGATTCCGATGCTTGACTTCAGGTTTACTGTGTCCCTAGGACCTTCTTAGTGACGATGAAACACAGAAATTGAATCGGAATTTAATACAAAAGGCACCATGCCGACTCAAGTACAAGAAGACTGACTCTTCTTACTGTCTATGTTTTGAACCATCCCTGTGACACTAGTTATAGATTCCGATGCTTCACTTCAGGTTTACTGTATCACGTGGACCTTCTTATTGACGACGAAACACATAAATTGCGTCGGAATTTAATAGAAAAGGCACTATGCCGACTTAAGTACAAGAAGACTATCTCTTCCTACTGTCTATGTTTTTAACCATTCCTGTGACACTAGTTATAGATTCCGATGCTTCACTTCAAGTTTAATGTATCCCTCTGACCTCCTTATTGACGACGAAACACAGAAATTGCATCGGAATTAAATACAAATGGCACAATGCCGACATAAGTACATAAAAACTGACTCTTCTTACTGACTATGTTTTGAACAATTCCTGTGACACTAGGTATAGATTCCGATGCTTCACTTCAGGTTTACTGTATCACTTGGACCTTCTTATAGACGATAAAACACAGAAATTGCATCGGAATTAAATACAAAAGGCAAAATGCTGACTTAAGTGCAAGAAGACTGACTCTTCCTTCTGTCTATGTTTTGAACCATTCCTGTGACACCAGTTTTAGATTCCGATGCTTCACTTCAGGTTTACTGTAGCCCTCTGACCTTCGTATTGACGATGAAACACAGAAATTGCATCGGAATTAAATACAAAAGGCAAAATGCCGACTTAAGTACAAGAAGACTGACTCTTCCTATTGTCTATGTTTTCAACCATTCCTGTGACACTAGTTATGGATTCAGATGCTTCACTTCAGGTTTACTGAATCCCTTGGACCTTCTTATTGACGATGAAACACAGAAATTGCATCGGAATTAAATACAAAAGGCACAATGCCGACGTAAGTACATGAAAACTGACCCTTCTTACTGACTATGTTTTGAACCATTCGTGTGACACTCGTTATAGATTCCGATGCTTCACTTCAGGTTTACTGAAACCCTTGGACCTTCTTATAGACGATGAAACACAGAAATTGTATCGGAATTAAATACAAAACGCAAAATGCCGACTTAAGTACAAGAAGACTGACTCTTCTTACTGTGGATGTTTTGAACCATTCCTGTGACACTAGTTATAGCTTCAGGTGCTTCACTTCAGGTTTACTGAATCCCTTGGACCTTCTGATAGACGATAAAACACAGAAATTGCATCGGAATTAAATCCAAAAGGCAAAATGCCGACTTAAGTGCAAGAAGACTGACCCTTCCGTCTGTCTATGTTTTGAACCATTCCTGTGACACCAGTTTTAGATTCCGATGCTTCACTTCAGGTTTACTGTAGCCCTCTGACCTTCGTATTGACGATGAAACACAGAAATTGCATCGGAATTAAATACAAAATTCAAAATGCCGACTTAAGTACAAGAAGACTGACTCTTCCTACTGTCTATGTTTTGAACCATTCCTGTGACACTAGTTATGGATTCAGATGCTTCACTTCAGGTTTACTGAATCCCTTGGACCTTCTTATTGACGATGAAACACAGAAATTGCATCGGAATTAAATACAAAAGGCACAATGCCGACGTAAGTACATGAAAACTGACCCTTCTTACTGACTATGTTTTGAACCATTCGTGTGACACTCGTTATAGATTGCGATGCTTCACTTCAGGTTTACTGAAACCCTTGGACCTTCTTATAGACGATGAAACACAGAAATTGCATCGGAATTAAATACAAAACGCAAAATGCCGACTTAAGTACAAGAAGACTGACTCTTCTTACTGACTATGTTTTGAACAATTCCTGTGACACT
Source organism: Schistocerca piceifrons (assembly GCF_021461385.2). NCBI lineage: Eukaryota > Metazoa > Arthropoda > Insecta > Orthoptera > Acrididae > Schistocerca > Schistocerca piceifrons. Next base: position 87,351 of record NW_025727718.1, on the reverse strand, counting down.
AGGTATAGATTCCGATGCTTCACTTCAGGTTTACTGTATCCCTTGGACCTTCTTATAGACGATAAAACACAGAAATTGCATCGGAATTAAATACAAAAGGCAAAATGCCGACTTAAGTGCAAGAAGACTGACTCTTCCTTCTGTCTATGTTTTGAACCATTCCTGTGACACCAGTTTTAGATTCCGATGCTTCACTTCAGGTTTACTGTAGCCCTCTGACCTTCGTATTGACGATTAAACACATAAATTGCATCGGAATTAAATACGAAAGGAACATTGCCGACTTAAGTTCAAGAAGACTGACTCTTCCTACTGTCTATGTTTGGAACCATTCCTGTGACACTAGTTATAGATTCCGATGCTTCACTTCAGGTTTACTGTCTCCGTTGGACTTTCTTATTGACGATGAAGCACAGAAATTGCATCGGAATTAAATACAAAAGGCACAATGTCGACTTAAGTACAAGAAGACTGACTCTTCTTACTGACTATGTTTCGAACCATTCCTGTGACACTAGTTGTAGATTCCGATGCTTCACTTCAGGTTTACTATATCCCTTGGACCTTCTTAATGACGTTGAAACAGAGAAATGGCATCGGAATTAAATACAAAAGGCAAATTGCCGACTTAGGTACAAGAAGACTACCTCTTCCTACTCTCTATGTTTTGAACCATTCCTGTGAAACTAGTTATAGATTCCGATGCTTCACTTCAGGTTTACTGTATCCCTTGTACTTTCGTATTGACGATGAAACACAGAAATTGCATCGGAATTAAATAGAAAAGGCACAATGCCGACTTAAGTACAAGAAGACTGATTCTTCCTACTGTCTATGTTTTGAACCATTCCTGCGACACTAGTTTTAAATTCCGCTGCTTCACTTCAGGTTAACTGTATCCCTCTGACCTACTTATTGACGATGAAACACAGAAATTGAATCGGAATTAAATACAAAAGGCACAATGCCGACTTAAGTATAAGAAGACTGACTCTTCCTACTGTCTATGTTTTGAACCATACTTGTGACACTAGTTATAGATTCCGATGCTTCAGTTCAGGTTTACTGTATCAATCTGACCTTCATATTGACGATGAAACACAGAAATTGCACCGGAATGAAATACAAAAGGCACAATGCCGACTTGAGTACAAGATGACTGACTCTTCTTACTGTCTATGTTTTGAACCATTCCATTGACACCAGTTATATATTCCGATGCTACATTCCAGGTTTACTGTATCCCCTGGACCGTCTTATTGACGATGAAACACAGAAATTGCATCGGAATTAAATACAAAAATCACAATGCCGACTTAAGTACAAGAAGACTGACTCTTCTTACTGACTATGCTTTGACCCATTCCTGTGACGCTTGTTATAGATTCCGATGCTTCACTTCAGGTTTTCTGAAACCCTTGGACCTTCTTATTGACGATGAAACACTGAAATGGCATCGGAATTAAATACAAATGGCACAATGAGGACTTAAGTTCAAGAAGACTGACTCTTCTTACTGTCTATGTTTTGAACCATTCCTGTGACACTAGTTATAGATTCCGATGCTTCACTTCAGGTTTACTGTATCACGTGGACCTTCTTATTAACGGCGGAACACAGAAATTGCGTCGGAATTAAATAGAAAAGCACAATGCCGACTTAAGTACAAGAAGACTACCTCTTCCTACTGTCTATGTTTTGAACCATTCCTGTGACACTAGTTATAGATTCCGATGCTTCACTTCAGGTTTACTGTATCCCTTGGACCTTCTTATTGACGATGAAACACAGAAATTGCATCGGAATTAAATACAAAAGGCACAATGCCGACTTAAGGACAAGAAGACTGACTCTTCTTACTGACTATGTTTTGAACCATTACTGCGACACTAGTTATAGATTCCGATGCTGCACTTCACGTTTACTCTATCCCTTGGACCTTCTTATTGACGATGAAACACAGAAATTACATCGGACTTAAATACAAAAGGCACAATTCCGACTTAAGTACATAAAGACTGACTCTTGTTACTGACTATGTTCTGAACCATTCCTGTGACACTAGTTATAGATTCCGATGCTTCACTTCAGGTTTACTGTATCCCTCTGACCTTCTTATTGACGACGAAACACAGAAATTGCATCGGAATTAAATAGAAAAGGCACAATGCCAACTTAAGTACAAGAAGACTGACTCTTCTTACTGTCTATGTTTTGAACCATTCCAGTGACACTAGTTATAGATTCCGATGCTTGACTTCAGGTTTACTGTGTCCCTAGGACCTTCTTATTAACGATGAAACACGGAAATTGTATCGGAATTTAATACAAAAGGCACAATGCCGACTCAAGTACAAGAAGACTGATTCTTTATCCTGTCTATGTTTTATACCATTCCTGTGACAGTAATGATGCATTCCGATGCTTCACTTCAGGTTTACTGGATCCCTCTGACCTTCTTATTGCTGATGAAACACAGAAATTGCAACGGTATTAAATACAAAAGGCACAATGCCGACTTAAGTACAAGAAGACTGACTCTTCTAACGGACTATGTTATGTACTATTTCTGTGACACTAGTTATAGATTCCGATGCTTCCCTTCAGGGTTACTGATTCCCTCTGACCTTCTTATTCACGATGAAACACAGAAATTGCATCGGAATTAGATACAAAAGGCACAATGCCGACTTAAGGACAAGAAGACTGACTCTTCTTACTGACTATGTTTGAACCATTCATGTGACACTTGTTATAGATTCCGATGATTCACTTCAGGTTTACTGTATCCCTCAGACCTTCTTATTGACGATGAAACACAGAAATTGCACCGGAATTAAATACAAAAGCACAATGCCGACTTAAGTACATGAAGACCGACTCTGCTCAGTGACTATGCTTTGAACCATTCCTGTGACACTAGTTATAGATTCCGATGCTTCACTTCAGGTTTACTGTATACCTTGGACCATCTTATTGACGATGAAACACAGAAATTGCATCGGAATTAAATACAAAATGCACAATGCCGACTTAAGTACAAGAAGACTCTATCTTCTTACTGTCTAAGTTTTGAACCATTCCTGTGACACTAGTTATAGATTCCGATGCTTCACTCCAGGTTTACTGGATCCCTTGGACCTTCTTATTGACGATGAAACACAGAAATTGCAGTGGAATTAAATAAATAAGGCACAATGCCGCCTTGAGGACAAGAAGACTGACTCTTCTAAGTGACTATGTTTTGAACCATTCCTGTGACACTAGTTATACATTCCGATGCTTCACTTCAGGTTTACTGTATCACTTGGACTTTCGTATTGACGATGAAACACAGAAATTGCATCAGAATTAAATACAAAAGACACAATGCCGACTTAAGTACATGAAGACTGACTCTTCTAACTGACTATGTTTTGAACCATTCCTGTGACACTAGTTTTCGATTCCGATGCTTCACTTCAGGTTTACTGTATCCCTCTGACCTTCGTATTGACGATGAAACACAGAAATTGCATCGGAATTAAGTACAAAAGCAAAATGCCGACTTAAGTACAAGAAGACTGACTCTTCCTACTGTCTATGTTTTGAACCATTCCTGTGACACTAGTTGTAGATTCCGATGCTTCACTTCAGGTTTACTGTATCCCTCTGACCTTCGTATTGACGATGAAACACAGAAATTGCATCGGAATTAAATACAAAAGCAAAATGCCGACTTAAGTACAAGAAGACTGACTCTTCCTAATGTCTATGTTTTGAACCATTCCTGTGACACTAGTTATAGATTCAGATGCTTCACTTCAGGTTTACTGAATCCCTTGGACCTTCTTATTGACGATGAAACACAGAATTTGCATCGGAATTTAATACAAAAGTCACATTGCCGACTCAAGTAAAAGAGGACCGACTCTATTACTGTCTATGTTTTGAACCATTCCTGTGACACTAGTTATAGATTCCGATGCTTCACTTCAGGTTTACTGTATCCCTTGGACCTTCTTATTGGCGATGAAACACAGAAATTGCATCGGAATTAAATACAAAAGGCACAATGCCGACTTAAGTACAAGAAGGCTGTATCTTCTTACTGTCTATGTTTGAACCATTCCTGTGACACTAGTTATAGTTTCCGATGCTTCACTCCAGGTTTACTGTATCCCTTGGACCTTCTTATTGATGATGAAACACAGAAATTGCATCGGAATTAAATACAAAAGGCACATTGCCGACGTAAGTACATGAAGACTGACTCTTCATACCGACTATGATTGAACCATTAATGTGACACTAGTTATAGATTCCGATGCTTCACTTCAGGTTTACTGTTTCCCTTGGACCTTCTTATTGACGATGAAACACCGAAATTGCATCGGAATGAAATACAAAAGGCACAATGCCGACTTAGGTACAAGAAGACTGACTCTTTTTACTGTCTATGTTTTGAACCATTCCTGTGACACTAGTTATAGATTCCGATGCTACACTCCTGGTTTACTGTATCCCTTGGACCTTCTTATTGACAATGTAACACAGAAATTGCATCGGAATTAAATACAAAAGGCACAATGCCGACTTAAGTACAAGCAGACTGATTCTTCTTTCTGACGACGTTTTGATCCATTCCTGAGACACTAGTTATAGATTCCGATACTTCACTTCAGGATTACTGTATCCCTCTGACCATCTTATTGACGATGAAACACAGAAATTGCATCGGAATTTAATACAAAAGTCACAATGCCGACTCAAGTAAAGGAAGACTGACTCTTCTTACTGTCTATGTTTTGATCCACTCCTGGGACACTAGTTATGGATTCCGATGCTTCACTTCAAGTTTACTGTAACCCTCTGACCTTCTTATTGACGATGAAACACAGAAATTGCTTCGGAATTAAATTGAAAAGGCACAATGCCAACTTAAATGCACGAAGACCGACTCCTCTTACTGTCTATGTTTTGTACCATTCCTGTGACACTAGTTACAGATTCCGATGCTTCCACCAGGGTTACTGTATCCCTTGGACCTTCTTATTTACGATGAAGCACCGAAATTGCATCGGAAATAAATAGAAAAGGCACAATGCCGACTTACGTACAAGAAGACTGCCTCTTGTTACTGACTATGTTTGAACCATTCCTGGGACACTAGTTATAGATTCCGATGTTTCACTTCAGTTTTACTGTACCCTTGGACCTTCTTATTGACGATGAAACCCAGACATTGCATCGGAATTAAATACAGAAGGCACAATGCCGACATAAGTACATGAAATCTGACTCTTCTTACTGACTATGTTTTGAACACTTCCTGTGACACTAGTTATAGATTCCGATGCTTCACTTCAGGTTTACTGTATCCCTTGGACCTTCTTATAGACGATAAAACACAGAAATTGCATCGGAATTAAATACAAAAGGCAAAATGCCGACTTAAGTACAAGAAGACTGACTCTTCCTTCTGTCTATGTTTTGAACCATTCCTGTGACACTAGTTTTAGCTTCCGATGCTTCACTTCAGGTTTACTGTATCCCTCTGACCTTCGTATTGACGATGAAACACAGAAATTGCATCGGAATTAAATACAAAAGGCAAAATGCCGACATAAGTACAAGAAGACTGACTCTTCTTACTGTCTATGTTTTGAACCATTCCTGTGACACTAGTTATAGATTCAGATGCTTCACTTCAGGTTTACTGAATCCCTTGGACCTTCTTAATGACGATTAAACACATAAATTGGATCGGAATTAAATGCGAAAGGACCATTGCCGACTTAAGTTCAAGAAGACTGACTCTTCCTACTTTCTATGTTTTGAACCATTCCTGTGGCACTAGTTATAGATTCAGATACTTCACTTCAGGTTTACTGAATCCCTTGGACCTTCTTATTGACGATGAAACACAGAAATTGCATCGGAATTAAATACAAAAGCACAATGCCGATGTAAGTACATGAAAACTGACCCTTCTTACTGACTATGTTTTGAACCATTCCTGTGACACTCGTTATAGATTCCGATGCTTCACTTCAGGTTTACTGTATCCCTTGGACCTTCTTATAGACGATGAAACACAGAAATTGCATCGGAATTAAATACAAAAGGCAAAATGCCGACTTAAGTACAAGAAGACTGACTCTTCCCTCTGTCTATGTCTTGAACCATTCCTGTGACACTAGTTTTAGATTCCGATGCTTCACTTCAAGTTTACTGTATCCCTCTGACCTTCTTATTGACGATGAAACATAGAAATTGCATCGGAATTAAATACAAAAGGCAAAATGCCGACTTAAGTACAAGAAGACTGACTCTTCTTACTGTCTATGCTTTGAACCATTCCTGTGACACTAGTTATAGATTCAGATGCTTCACTTCAGGTTTACTGAATCCCTTGGACCTTCTTAATGACGATTAAACACATAAATTGCATCGGAATTAAATACGAAAGGAACATTGCCGACTTAAGTTCAAGAAGACTGACTCTTCATACTGCCTATGTTTTGAACCATTCCTGTGACACTAGTTATAGATTCCGATGCTTCACTTCAGGTTTACTGTATCCGTTGGACTTTCTTATTGACGATGAAGCACAGAAATTGCATCGGAATTAAATACAAAAGGCACAATGTCGACTTAAGTACAAGAAGACTACCTCTTCCTACTGTCTATGTTTTGAACCATTCCTGTGAAACTAGTTATAGATTCCGTTGCTTCACTTCAGGTTAACTGTATCACTTGGACTTTCGTATTGACGATGAAACACAGAAATTGCATCGGAATTAAATAGAAAAGGCACAATGCCGACTTAAGTACAAGAAGACTGAATCTTCCTACTGTCTATGTTTGAACCATTACTGTGACACTAGTTTTAGATTCCGATGCTTCACTTCAGGTTTACTGTATCCCTCTGACCTTCTTAGTGACGATGAAACACAGAAATTGAATCGGAATTAAATACAAAAGGCACAATGCCGACTTAAGTATAAGAAGACTGACTCTTCCTACTGTCTATGTTTTGAACCATACTTGTGACACTAGTTATAGATTCCGATGCTTCACTTCAGGTTTACTGTATCAATCTGCCTTGATATTGACGATGAAACACAGAAATTGCACCGGAATTAAATACAAAAGGCACAATGCCGACTTGAGTACAAGATGACTGACTCTTCATACTGTCTACGTTTTGAACCATTCCATTGACACTAGTTATATATTCCGATGCTACATTCCAGGTTTACTGTATCCCTTGGACCGTCTTATTGACGATGAAACACAGAAATTGCATCGGAATTAAATACAAAAATCACAATGCCGACTTAAGTACAAGAAGACTGACTCTTCTTACTGACTATGCTTTGACCCATTCCTGTGACACTAGTTATAGATTCCGATGCTTCACTACAGGTTTACTGAGACCCTTGGACCTTCTTATTGACGATGAAACACAGAAATTGCATCGTAATTAAATACAAAAGGCACAATGCCGACTTAAGTTCAAGAGGACTGACTCTTCTTACTGTCTATGATTTGAACCATTCCTGTGACACTAGTTATAGATTCCGATGCTTCACTTCAGGTTTACTGTATCACGTGGACCTTCTTATTGACGACGAAACACATAAATTGCGTCGGAATTAAATAGAAAAGGCACAATGCCAACTTAAGTACATGAAGACTATCTCTTTCTACTGTCTATGTTTTGAACCATTCCTGTGACACTAGTTATAGATTCCGATGCTTCACTTCAGGTTTACTGTATCCTTCTGACCTTCTTATTGACGACGAGACACAGAAATTGCATCGGAATTAAATAGAAAAGGCACAATGCCGACTTAAGTACAAGAAGACTGACTCTTCTTACTGTCTATGTTTTGAACCATTCCAGAGGCACTAGTTACAGATTCCGATGCTTGACTTCAGGTTTACTGTGTCCCTAGGGCCTTCTTATCGACGATTAAACATAGAAATTGAATCGGAATTTAATACAAAAGGCACCTTGCCGACTCAAGTACAAGAAGACTGATTCTTCTTCCTGTCAATGTTTTGAATCATTCCTGTGACAGTAGTGATAGATTCCGATGCTTCACTTCAGGTTTGCTGGATCCCTCTGACCTTCTTATTGATGATGAAACACAGAAATTGCAGTGGAATTAAATAAATAAGGCACAATGCCGCCTTGAGGACAAGATGACTGACTCTTCTTAGTGACTATGTTTTGAACCATTCCTGTGACACTAGTTATAGATTCCGATGCTTCACTTCAGGTTTACTGTATCCGTTGGACATTCTTATTGACGATAAAACACAGAAATTGCTTCGGAATTAAATACAAAAGACAGAATGCCGACTTAAGTACATGAAGCCTGACTCTTCTTACTGAGTATGATTTGAACCATCCCTGTGACACTAGTTATAGAGTCCGATGCTTCACTTCAGGTTTACTGTATCCCTCTGACCTTCGTACTGACGATGAAACACAGAAATTGCATCGGAATTAAATACAAAAGGCAAAATGCCGACTTAAGTACAAGAAGACTGAGTCTTCTTACTGTCTATGTTTTTAACCATTCCTGTGACACTAGTTATAGATTCAGATGCTTCACTTCAGGTTTACTGAATCCCTTGGACCTTCTTAATGACGATTAAACACATAAATTGCATCGGAATTAAATGCGAAAGGAACATTGCCGACTTAAGTTCAAGAAGACTGACTCTTCCTACTTTCTATGTTTTGAACCATTCCTGTGACACTAGTTATAGATTCAGATACTTCACTTCATGTTACTGAATCCCTTGGATCTTCTTATTGACGATGAAACACAGAAATTGCATCGGAATTAAATACAAAAGCACAATGCCGACGTAAGTACATGAAAACTGACCCTTCTTACTGACTATGTTTTGAACCATTCCTGTGACACTCGTTATAGATTCCGATGCTTCACTACAGGTTTACTGTATCCCTTGGACCTTCTTATAGACGATGAAACACAGAAATTGCATCGGAATTAAATACAAAAGGCAAAATGCCGACTTAAGTACAAGAAGACTGACTCTTCCTTCTGTCTATGTCTTGAACCATTCCTGTGACACTAGTTTTAGATTCCGATGCTTCACTTCAAGTTTACTGTTTCCCTCTGACCTTCTTATTGACGATGAAACATAGAAATTGCATCGGAATTAAATACAAAAGGCAAAATGCCGACTTAAGTACAAGAAGACTGACTCTTCTTACTGTCTATGTTTTGAACCATTCCTGTGACACTAGTTATAGATTCAGATGCTTCACTTCAGGTTTACTGAATCCCTTGGACCTTCTTAATGACGATTAAACACATAAATTGCATCGGAATTAAATACGAAAGGAACATTGCCGACTTAAGTTCAAGAAGACTGACTCTTCCTACTGCCTATGTTTTGAACCATTCCTGTGACACTAGTTATAGATTCCGATGCTTCACTTCAGGTTTACTGTATCCGTTGGACTTTCTTATTGACGATGAAGCACAGAAATTGCATCGGAATTAAATACAAAAGGCACAATGTCGACTTAAGTACAAGAAGACTACCTCTTCCTACTGTCTATGTTTTGAACCATTCCTGTGAAACTAGTTATAGATTCCGTTGCTTCACTTCAGGTTTACTGTATCACTTGGACTTTCGTATTGACGATGAAACACAGAAATTACATCGGAATTAAATAGAAAAGGCACAATGCCGACTTAAGTACAAGAAGACTGAATCTTCCTACTGTCTATGTTTTGAAACATTCCTGTGACACTAGTTTTAGATTCCGATGCTTCACTTCAGGTTTACTGTATCCCTCTGACCTTCTTAATGACGATGAAACACAGAAATTGAATCGGAATTAATACAAAAGGCACAATGCCGATTTAAGTATAAGAAGACTGACTCTTCCTACTGTCTATGTTTTGAACCATACTTGTGACACTAGTTGTAGATTCCGATGCTTCACTTCAGGTTTACTGTATCAATCTGCCTTGATATTGACGATGAAACACAGAAATTGCACCGGAATTAAATACAAAAGGCACAATGCCGACTTGAGTACAAGATGACTGACTCTTCATACTGTCTACGTTTTGAACCATTCCATTGACACTAGTTATATATTCCGATGCTACATTCCAGGTTTACTGTATCCCTTGGACCGTCTTATTGACGATGAAACACAGAAATTTCATGGGAATTAAATACAAAAATCACAATGCCGACTTAAGTACAAGAATACTGACCCTTCTTACTGAATATGCTTTGACCCATTCCTGTGACACTAGTTATAGATTCCGATGCTTCACTTCAGGTTTACTGAAACCCTTGGACCTTCTTATTGACGATGAAACACAGAAATTGCATCGGAATTAAATACAAAAGGCACAATGCCGACTTAAGTTCAAGAAGACTGACTCTTCTTACTGTCTATGATTTGAACCATTCCTGTGACACTAGTTATAGATTCCGATGCTTCACTTCAGGTTTACTGTATCACGTGGACCTTCTTATTGACGACGAAACACATAAATTGCGTCGGAATTAAATAGAAAAGGCACAATGCCGACTTAAGTACAAGAAGACTGACTCTTCTTACTGTCTATGTTTTGAACCATTCCAGAGGCACTAGTTACAGATTCCGATGCTTGACTTCAGGTTTACTGTGTCCCTAGGACCTTCTTATTGACGATTAAACACAGAAATTGAATCGGAATTTAATACAAAAGGCACCATGCCGACTCAAGTACAAGAAGACTGATTCTTCTTCCTGTCTATGTTTTGAATCATTCCTGTGACAGTAGTGATAGATTCCGATGCTTCACTTCAGGTTTGCTGGATCCCTCTGACCTTCTTATTGATGATGAAACACAGAAATTGCATCGGTATTAAATACAAAAGGCACAATGCCGACTTAAGTACAAGAAGACTGACTCTTCTAACGGACTATGTTATGTACTATTTCTGTGACACTAGTTATACATTCCGATGCTTCACTTCAGGGTTACTGATTCCCTCTGACCTTCTTATTCACGATGAAACACAGAAATTGCATCGGAATTAGATACAAAAGGCACAATGCCGACTTAAGGACAAGAAGACTGACTCTTCTTACTGACATTGTTTGAACCATTCCTGTGACACTTGTTATAGATTCCGATGATTCACTTCAGGTTTACTGTATCCCTTGGACCATCTTATTGACGATGAAACACAGAAATTGCATCGGAATTAAATACAAAAGGCACAATGCCGACTTAAGTACAAGAAGACTGTATCTTCTTACTGTCTAAGTTTTGAACCATTCCTGTGACACTAGTTATAGATTCAGATGGCTTCACTCCAAGTTTACTGGATCCCTTGGACCTTCTCATTGACGATGAAACACAGAAATTGCAGTGGAATTAAATAAATAAGGCACAATGCCGCCTTGAGGACAAGATGACTGACTCTTCTTAGTGACTATGTTTTGAACCATTCCTGTGACACTAGTTATAGATTCCGATGCTTCACTTCAGGTCTACTGTATCCGATGGACATTCTTATTGACGATGAAACACAGAAATTGCTTCGGAATTAAATACAAAAGAAGAATGCCGACTTAAGTACATGTAGCCAGACTCTTCTTACTGAGTATGATTTGAACCATCCCTGTGACACTAGTTATAGATTCCGATGCTTCACTTCAGGTTTACTGTATCCCTCTGACCTTCGTATTGACAATGAAACACAGAAATTGCATCGGAATTTAATACAAAAGGCACCATGCCGACTCAAGTACAAGAAGACTGATTCTTCTTCCTGTCTATGTTTTGAATCATTCCTGTGACAGTAGTGATAGATTCCGATGCTTCACTTCAGGTTTACTGGATCCCTCTGACGTTCTTATTGATGATGAAACACAGAAATTGCATCGGTATTAAATACAAAAGGCACAATGCCGACTTAAGTACAAGAAGACTGACTCTTCTAACGGTCTATGTTATGTACTATTTCTGTGACACTAGTTATAGATTCCGATGCTTCACTTCAGGGTTACTGATTCCCTCTGACCTTCTTATTCTCGATGAAACACAGAAATTGCATCGGAATTAGATACAAAAGGCACAATGCCGACTTAAGGACAAGAAGACTGACTCTTCTTACTGACTATGTTTGAACCATTCCTGTGACACCTATTATAGATTCCGATGATTCACTTCAGGTTTACTGTATCCCTCTGACCTTCTTATTGACGATGAAACACAGAAATTGCACCGGAATTAAATACAAAAGGCACAATGCCGACTTAAGTACATGAAGACCGACTCTGCTCAGTGACTATGTTTTGAACCATTCCTGTGACACTAGTAATAGATTCCGATGCTTCACTTCAGGTTTACTGTATCCCTTGGACCATCTTATTGACGATGAAACACAGAAATTGCATCGGAATTAAATACAAAAGGCACAATGCCGACTTAAGTACAAGAAGACTGTATCTTCTTACTGTCTAAGTTTTGAACCATTCCTGTGACACTAGTTATAGATTCCGATGCTTCACTCCAGGTTTACTGGATCCCTTGGACCTTCTTAAGTACATGAAGACCGACTCTGCTCAGTGACTATGTTTTGAACCATTCCTGTGACACTAGTTATAGATTCCGATGCTTCACTTCAGGTTTACTGTATCCCTTGGACCATCTTATTGACGATGAAACACAGAAATTGCAGTGGAATTAAATAAATAAGGGACAATGCCGCCTTGAGGACAAGATGACTGACTCTTCTTAGTGACTATGTTTTGAACCATTCCTGTGACACTAGTTATAGATTCCGATGCTTCAATTCAGGTTTACTGTATCCGTTGGACATTCTTATTGACGATAAAACACGGAAATTGCTTCGGAATTAAATACAAAAGACAGAATGCCTACTTAAGTACATGAAGCCTGACTCTTCTTACTGAGTATGATTTGAACCTTCCCTGTGACACTAGTTATAGATTCCGATGCTTCACTTCAGGTTTACTGTATCCCTCTGACCATCGTATTGACAATGAAACACAGAAATTGCATCGGAATTTAATACAAAAGGCACCATGCCGACTCAAATACAAGAAGACTGATTCTTCTTCCTGTCTGTGTTTTGAATCATTCCTGTGACAGTAGTGATAGATTCCGATGCTTCACTTCAGGTTTACTGGATCCCTCTGACCTTCTTATTGATGATGAAACACAGAAATTGCATCGGTATTAAATACAAAAGGCACAATGCCGACTTAAGTACAAGAAGACTGACTCTTCTAACGGACTATGTTATGTACTATTTCTGTGACACTAGTTATACATTCCGATGCTTCACTTCAGGGTTACTGATTCCCTCTGACCTTCTTATTCACGATGACACACAGATATTGCATCGGAATTATATACAAAAGGCACAATGCCGACTTAAGGACAAGAAGACTGACTCTTCTTACTGACTATGTTTGAACCATTCCTGTGACACTTGTTATAGATTCTGATGATTCACTTCAGGTTTACTGTATCCCTCTGACCTTCTTATTGACGATGAAACACAGAGATTGCACCGGAATTAAATACAAAAGGCACAATGCCGACTTAAGTACATGAAGACCGACTCTACTCAGTGACTATGTTTAGAACCATTCCTGTGACACTAGTTATAGATTCCGATGCTTCACTTCAGGTTTACTGTATCCCTTGGACCATCTTATTGACGATGAAACACAGAAATTGCATCGGAATTAAATACAAAAGGCACAATGCCGACTTAAGTACAAGAAGACTGTATCTTCTTACTGTCTAAGTTTTGAACCATTCCTGTGACACTAGTTATAGAATCCGATGCTTCACTCCAGGATTACTGGATCCCTTGGACCTTCTTATTGACGATGAAACACAGAAATTGCAGTGGAATTAAATAAATAAGGCACAATGCCGCCTTGAGGACAAGATGACTGACTCTTCTTAGTGACTATGTTTGAACCATTCCTGTGACACCTGTTATAGATTCCGATGCTTCACTTCAGGTTTACTGTATCCCTCTGACCATCGTATTGACAATGAAACACAGAAATTGCTTCGGAATTAAATACAAAAGACAGAATGCCGATTTAAGTACATGAAGCCTGACTCTTCTTACTGAGTATGATTTGAACCATCCCTGTGACACTAGTTATAGATTCCGATGCTTCACTTCAGGTTTACTGTATCCCTCTGACCTTCGTATTGACAATGAAACACAGAAATTGCATCGGAATTAAATACAAAAGCAAAATGCCGGCTTAAGTACAGGAAGACTGACTCTTCCTACTGTCTATGGTTTGAACCATTCCTGTGACACTAGTTATAGATTCAGATGCTTCACTTCAGGTTTACTGAATCCCTTGGACCTTCTTATTGACGATTAATCACAGAAATTGCATCGGAATTAAATACAAATGGCACAATGCCGACAAAAGTACATGAAAACTGACTCTTCTTACTGACTATGTTTCGAACACTTCCTGTGACACTAGTTATAGATTCCGATGCTTCACTTCAGGTTGACTGTGTCCCTTGGACTTTCTTATAGCCGATAAAACACAGAAATTGCATCGGAATTAAATACAAAAGGCAAAATGCCGACTTAAGTACAAGAAGACTGTCTCTTCCTTCTGTCTATGTTTTGAACCATTCCTGTGACACTAGTTTTAGATTCCGAAGCTTCACTTCAGGTTTACTGTATCCCTCTGACCTTCTTATTGACGATGAAACACAGAAATTGCATCGGAATTAAATACAAAAGGCATAATGCCAACTTAAGTACAAGAAGACTGACTCTTCTTACTGTCTATGTTTTGAACCATTCCTGTGACACTAGTTACAGATTCAGATGCTTCACTTCAGGTTTACTGAATCCCTTGGACCTTCTTAATGACGATTAAACACATAAATTGCATCGGAATTAAATACGAAAGGAACATTGCCGACTTTAGTTCAAGAAGACTGACTCTTCCTACGTTCTATGTATTGAACCATTCCTGTGACACTAGTCATAGATTCAGATACTTCACTTCAGGTTTACTGAATCCCTTGGACCTCCTTATTGACGATGAAACACAGAAATTGCATCGGAATTAAATACAAAAGGCACAATGCCGACGTAAGTACATGAAAACTGACCCTTCTTACTGACTATGTTTTGAACCATTCCTGTGACACTTGTTATAGATTCCGATGCTTCACTTCAGGTTTACTGTATCCCTTGGACCTTCTTATAGACGATGAAACACAGAAATTGCATCGGAATTAAATACAAAAGGCAAAATGCCGACTTAAGTACAAGAAGACTGACTCTTCCTTCTGTCTATGTTTTGAACCATTCCTGTGACACTAGTTTTAGATTCCGATGCTTCACTTCAGGTTTACTGTATCCCTCTGACCTTCTTATTGACGATGAAACATAGAAATTGCATCGGAATTAAATACAAAAGGCAAAATGCCGACTTAAGTACAAGAAGACTGACTCTTCTTACTGTCTATGTTTTGAACCATTCCTGTGACACTAGTTATAGATTCAGATGCTTCACTTCAGGTTTACTGAATCCCTTGGACCTTCTTAATGACGATTAAACACATAAATTGCATCGAAATTAAATACGAAAGGAACATTGCCGACTTAAGTTCAAGAAGACTGACTCTTCCTACTGTCTATGTTTTGAACCATTTCTGTGACACTAGTTATAGATTCCGATGCTTCACTTCAGGTTTACTGTATCCGTTGGACTTTCTTATTGACGATGAAGCACAGAAATTGCATCGGAATTAAATACAAAAGGCACAATGTCGACGTAAGTACAAGAAGACTACCTCTTCCTACTGTCTATGGTTTGAACCATTCCTGTGAAACTAGTTATAGATTCCGTTGCTTCACTTCTGGTTTACTGTATCACTTGGACTTTCGTATTGACGATGAAACACAGAAATTGCATCGGAATTAAATAGAAAAGGCACAATGCCGACTTAAGTACAAGAAGACTGATTCTTCCTACTGTCTATGCTTTGAAACATTCCTGTGACACTAGTTTTACATTCCGATGCTTCACTTCAGGTTTACTGTATCCCTCTGACCTTCCTAATGACGATGAAACACAGAAATTGAATCGGAATTAAATACAAAAGGCACAATGCCGACTTAAGTATAAGAAGACTGACTCTTCCTACTGTCTATGTTTTGAACCATACCTGCGACACTAGTTATAGATTCCGATGCTCCACTTCAGGTTTACTGTATCAATCTGACCTTGATATTGACGATGAAACACAGAAATTGCATCAGTATTAAATACAAAAGGCACAATGCCGACTTAAGTACAAGAAGACTGACTCTTCTAACGGACTATGTTATGTACTATTTCTGTGACACTAGTTATAGATTCCGATACTTCACTTCAGGGTTACTGATTCCCTCTGACCTTCTTATTCACGATGAAACACAGAAATTGCATCGGAATTAGATACAAAAGGCACAATGCCGACTTAAGGACAAGAAAACTGACTCTTCTTACTGACTATGTTTGAACCATTCCTGTGACACTTGTTGTAGATTCCGATGATTCACTTCAGGTTTACTGTATCCCTCTGACCTTCTTATTGACAATGAAACACAGAAATTGCACCGGAATTAAATAAAAAAGGCACAAAGCCGACTTAAGTACATGAAGACCGACTCTGCTCAGTGACTATGCTTTGAACCATTCCTGTGACACTAGTTATAGATTCCGATGCTTCACTTCAGGTTTACTGTATCCCTTGGACCATCTTATTGACGATGAAACACAGAAATTGCATCGGAATTAAATACAAAAGGCACAATGCCGACTTAAGTACAAGAAGACTGTATCTTCTTACTCTCTAAGTTTTGAACCATTCCTGTGACACTAGTTATAGATTCCGATGCTTCACTCCAGGTTTACTGGATCCCTTGGACCTTCTTATTGACGATGAAACACAGAAATTGCAGTGGAATTAAATAAATAAGGCACAATGCCGCCTTGAGGACAAGATGACTGACTCTTCTTAGTGACTATGTTTTGAACCATTCCTGTGACACTAGTTATAGATTCCGATGCTTCACTTCAGGTTTACTGTATCCGTTGGACATTCTTATTGACGATGAAACACAGAAATTGCTTCGGAATTAAATACAAAAGACAGAATGCCGACTTAAGTACATGAAGCCTGACTCTTCCTACTGAGTATGATTTGAACCAACCCTGTGACACTAGTTATTGATTCCGATGCTTCACTTCAGGTTTACTGTATCCCTCTGACCTTCGTATTGACAATGAAACACAGAAATTGCAACGGAATTAAATACAAAAGCAAAATGCCGACTTAAGTACAGGAAGACTGACTCTTCTGACTGTCTATGGTTTGAACCATTCCTGTGACACTAGTTATAGATTCAGATGCTTCACTTCAGGTTTACTGAATCCCTTGGACCTTCTTATTGACGATTAAACACAGAAATTGCATCGGAATTAAATACAAATGGCAAAATGCCGACAAAAGTACATGAAAACTGACTCTTCTCACTGACTATGATTTGAACACTTCCTGTGAAACTAGTTATAGATTCCGATGCTTCACTTCAGGTTTACTGTATCCCTTGGACCTTCTTGTAGCCGATAAAACACAGAAATTGCATCGGAATGAAATACAAAAGGCAAAATGCCGACTTAAGTACAAGAAGACTGACTCTTCCTTCTGTCTATGTTTTGAACCATTAATGTGACACTAGTTTTAGATTCCGATGCTTCACTTCAGGTTTACTGTATCGCTCTGACCTTCTTATTGACGATGAAACACAGAAATTGCATCGGAATTAAATACAAAAGGCAAAATGCCGACTTAAGTACAAGAACACTGACTCTTCCTACTGTCTATGATTTGAACCATTCCTGTGACACTAGTTATAGATTCAGATGCTTCACTTCAGGTTTACTGAATCCCTTGGACCTTCTTATTGACGATGAAACACAGAAATAGCATCGGAATTAAATACAAAAGGCACAATGCCGACGTAAGTACATGAAAACTGACCCTTCTTACTGACTATGCTTTGTACCATTCCTGTGACACTCGTTATAGATTCCGATGCTTGACTTCAGGTTTACTGTATCCCTTGGACCTTCTTATAGCCGATAAAACACAGAAATTGCATCGGAATTAAATACAAAAGGCAAAATGCCGACTTAAGTACAAGAAGACTGACTCTTCTTACTGTCTATGTTTTGTACCATTCCTGTAACACTAGTTATAGATTCAGATGCTTCACTTCAGGTTTACTGAATCCCTTGGACCTTCTTAATGACGATTAAACACATAAATTGCATCGGAATTAAATACGAAAGGAACATTGCCGACTTAAGTTCAAGAAGACTGACTCTTCCTACTGTCTATGTTTAGAACCATTCCTGTGAAACTAGTTATAGATTCCGTTGCTACACTTCAGGTTTACTGTATCACTTGGACTTTCGTATTGACGATGAAACACAGAAATTGCATCGGAATTAAATAGAAAAGGCACAATGCCGACTTAAGTACAAGAAGACTGATTCTTCCTACTGTCTATGTTTTGAACCATTCCTGCGACACTAGTTTTAGATTCCGATGCTTCACTTCAGGTTTACTGGATCCCTCTGACCTTCTTAATGACGATGAAACACAGAAATTGAATCGGAATTAAATACAAAACGCACAATGATGACTTAAGTATAAGAAGACTAAGTCTTCCTACTGTCTATGTTTTGAACCATACTTGTGACACTAGTTATAGATTCCGATGCTTCACTTCAGGTTTACTGTATCAATCGGACCATCAGATTGACGATGAAACACAGAAATTGCACCGGAATTAAATACAAAATGCACAATGCCGACTTGAGTACAAGAAGACTGCCTCTTCTTACTGTCTATGTTTTGAACCATTCCATTGACACTAGTTATATATTCCGATGCTACATTCCAGGTTTACTGTATCCCTTGGACCGTCTTATTGACGATGAAAAACAGAAATTGCATCGGAATTAAATACAAAAATCACAATGCCGACTTAAGTACAAGAAGACTGACTCTTCTTACTGACTATGTTTTGACCCATTCCTGTGACACTAGTTATAGATTCCGATGCTTCACTTCAGGTTTACTGAACCCCTTAGACCTTCTTATTGACGATGAAACAGAGAAATTGCATCGGAATTAAATACAAAAGGCACAATCCCGACTTAAGTTCAAGAAGACTGACTCTTCTTACTGTCTATGTTTTGAACCATTCCTGTGACACTAGTTATAGATTCCGATGCATCACTTCAGGTTTACTGTATCACGTGGACCTTCTTATTGACGACGAAACACAGAAATTGCATCGGAATTAAATAGAAAAGCAACAATGCCGACTTAAGTACAAGAAGACTGACTCTTCTTACTGTCTATGTTTTGAGCCATTCCAGTGACACTAGTTATAGATTCCGATGCTTGACTTCAGGTTTACTGTGTCCCTAGGACCTTCTTAGTGACGATGAAACACAGAAATTGAATCGGAATTTAATACAAAAGGCACCATGCCGACTCAAGTACAAGAAGACTGATTCTTCTTCCTGTCTATGCTTTGAATCATTCCTGTGACAGTAGTGATACATTCCGATGCTTCACTTCAGGTTTACTGGATCCCTCTGACCTTCTTATTGATGATGAAACACAGATATTGCATCGGTATTAAATACAAAAGGCACAATGCCGACTTAAGTACAAGAAGACTGACTCTTCTAACGGACTATGTTATGTACTATTTCTGTGACACTAGTTATAGATTCCGATGCTTCACTTCAGGGTTACTGATTCCCTCTGACCTTCTTATTCACGATGAAACACAGAAATTGCATCGGAATTAGATACAAAAGGCGCAATGCCGACTTAAGGACATGAAGACTGACTCTTCTTACTGACTATGTTTGAACCATTCCTGTGACACTTGTTATAGATTCCGATGTTTCACTTCAGGTTTACTGTATCCCTCTGATCTTCTTATTGACGATGAAACACAGAAATTGCACCGGAATTAAATAGAAAAGGCACAATGCCGACTTAAGTAAATGAAGACCGACTCTGCTCAGTGACTATGTTTTGAACCATTCCTGTGACACTAGTTATAGATTCCGATGCTTCACTTCAGGTTTACTGTATCCCTTGGACCATCATATTGACGATGAAACACAGAAATTGCATCGGAATTAAATACAAAAGGCACAATGCCGACTTAAGTACAAGAAGACTGTATCTCCTTACTGTCTAAGTTTTGAACCATTCCTGTGACACTAGTTATAGATTCCGATGCTTCACTCCAGGTTTACTGGATCCCTTGGACCTTCTAATTGACGATGAAACACAGAAATTGCAGTGGAATTAAATAAATAAGGCACAACGCCGCCTTGAGGACAAGAAGACTGACTCTTCTTAGTGACTATGTTTTGAACCATTCCTGTGACACTAGTTATACATTCCGATGCTTCACTTCAGGTTTACTGTATCCGTTGGACATTCTTATTGACGATGAAACACAGAAATTGCTTCGGAATTCAATACAGGAGACAGAATGCCGACTTAAGTACATGAAGACTGACTCTTCTTACTGAGTATGATTTGAACCATCCCTGTGACACTAGTTATAGATTCCGATGCTGCACTCCAGGTTTACTGTATCCCTCTGACCTTCGTATTGACGATGAAACACATAAATTGCATCGTAAATAAATACAAAAGCAAAATGCCGACTTAAGTACAAGAAGACTGACTCTTCCTACTGTCTATGGTTTGAACCATTCCTGTGACACTAGTTAAAGATTCAGATGCTTCACTTCAGGTTTACTGAATCCCTTGGACCTTCTTATTGACGATTAAACACAGAAATTGCAGCGGAATTAAATACAAATGGCACAATGCCGACATAAGTACATAAAAACTGACTCTTCTTACTGACTATGTTTTGAACCATTCCTGTGACACTAGTTTTAGATTCCGATGCTTCACTTCAGGTTTACTGTAGCCCTCTGACCTTCTTATTGACGATGAAACACAGAAATTGCATCGGAATTAAATACAAAAGGCAAAACGCCGACTTAAGTACAAGAAGACTGACTCTTCCTACTGTCTATGTTTTGAACCATTCCTGTGACACTAGTTATGGATTCAGATGCTTCACTTCAGGTTTACTGAATCCCTTGTACCTTCTTATTGACGATGAAACACAGAAATTGCATCGGAATTAAATACAAAAGGCACAATGCCGACGTAAGTACATGAAAACTGACCCTTCTTACTGACTATGCTTTGAACCATTCGTGTGACACTCGTTATAGATTCCGATGCTTCACTTCAGGTTTACTGTATCCCTTGGACCTTCTTATAGACGATGAAACACAGAAGTTGCATCGGAATCAAATACAAGAGGCAACATGCCGACTTAGGTACAAGAAGACGGACTCTTCCTACTGTCTATGTTTTGAACCATTCCTGTGACACTTGTTACAGATTCCGATGCTTCATTTCAGGTTTACTGTATCCCTTGGACCTTCATATTAACAATGAAACACAGAAATTGCATCGGAATTAAATACAAAAGGCACAATGCCGACTTAAGGACAAGAAGACTGACTCTTCTTACTGACTATGTTTCGAACCATTCCTGTGACACTAGTTGTAGATTCCGATGCTTCACTTCAGGTTTACTGTCTCCGTTGGACTTTCTTATTGACGATGAAGCACAGAAATTGCACCGGAATTAAATACAAAAGGCACAATGTCGACTTAAGTACAAGAAGACTGACTCTTCTTACTGACTATGTTTCGAACCATTCCTGTGACACTAGTTGTAGATTCCGATGCTTCACGTCAGGTTTACTATATCCCTTGGACCTTCTTAATGACGATGAAACAGAGAAATGGCATCGGAATTAAATACAAAAGGCAAATTGCCGACTTAGGTACAAGAAGACTACCTCTTCCTACTCTCCATGATTTGAACCATTCCTGTGAAACTAGTTATAGATTCCGATGCTTCACTTCAGGTTTACTGTATATCTTGTACTTTCGTATTGACGATGAAACACAGAAATTGCATCGGAATTAAATAGAAAAGGCACAATGCCGACTTAAGTACAAGGAGACTTATTCTTCCCACTGTCTATGTTTTGTACCATTCCTGCGACACTAGTTTTAGATTCCGATGCTTCACTTCAGGTTAACTGTATCCCTCTGACCTACTTATTGACGATGAAACACAGAAATTGAATCGGAATTATATACAAAAGGCACAATGCCGACTTAAGTATAAGAAGACTGACTCTTCCTACTGTCTATGTTTTGAACCATACTTGTGACACTAGTTATAGATTCCGATGCTTCACTTCAGGTTTACTGTATCAATCTGACCTTCATATTGACGATGAAACACAGACATTGCACCGGAATTAAATACAAAAGGCACAATGCCGACTTGAGTACAAGATGACTGACTCTTCTTACTGTCTATGTTTTGAACCATTCCATTGACACCAGTTATATATTCCGATGCTACGTTCCAGGTTTACTGTATCCCCTGGACCGTCTTATTGACGATGAAACACAGAAATTGCATCGGAATTAAATTCAAAAATCACAATGCCGACTTAAGTACAAGAAGACTGACTCTTCTTACTGACTATGTTTTGACCCATTCCTGTGACACTAGTTATAGATTCCGATGCTTCACTTCAGGTTTACTGTATCCCTTGGACCTCCTTATTGACGATGAAACACAGAAAAGGCATCGGAATTAAATACAAATGGCACAATGCCGACTTAAGTTCAAGAAGGCTGACTCTTCTTACTGTCTATGTTTTGAACCATTCCTGTGACACTAGTTATAGATTCCGATGCTTCACTTCAGGTTTACTGTATCACGTGGACCTTCTTATTAACGGCGAAACACAGAAATTGCGACGGAATTAAATAGAAAAGGCACAATGCCGACTTAAGTACAAGAAGACTACCTCTTCCTACTGTCTATGTTTTGAACCATTCCTGTGACACTAGTTACAGTTTCCGATGCTTCACTTCAGGTTTACTGTATCCCTTGGACCTTCATATTGACAATGAAACACAGAAATTGCATCGGAATTAAATACAAAAGGCACAATGCCGACTTAAGGACAAGAAGACTGACTCTTCTTACTGACTATGTTTTGAACCATTACTGCGACACTTGTTATAGATTCCGATGATTCACTTCACGTTTACTCTATCCCTTGGACCTTCTTATTGACGATGAAACACAGAAATTACATCGGACTTAAATACAAAAGGCACAATTCCGACTTAAGTACATAAAGACTGACTCTTGTTATTTACTATGTTTTGAACCATTCCTGTGACACTAGTTATAGATTCCGATGCTTCACTTCAGGTTTACTGTATCCCTCTGACCTTCGTATTGACGACGAAACACAGAAATTGCATCGGAATTAAATAGAAAAGGCACAATGACGACTTAAGTACTAGAAGACTGACTCTTCTTACTGTCTATGCTTTGAACCATTCCAGTGACACTAGTTATAGATTCCGATGCTTGACTTCAGGTTTACTGTGTCCCTAGGACCTTCTTATTGACGATGAAACACAGAAATTGTATCGGAATTTAATACAAAAGGCACAATGCCGACTCAAGTACCAGAAGACTGATTCTTTATCCTGTCTATGTTTTGAACCATTCCTGTGACAGTAGTGATACATTCCGATGCTTCACTTCAGGTTTACTGGATCCCTCTGACCTTCTTATTAATGATGAAACTCAGAAATTGCATCGGTATTAAATACAAAAGGCACAATGCCGACTTAAGTACAAGAAGACTGACTCTTCTAACGGACTATGTTATGTACTATTTCTGTGACACTAGTTATAGATTCCGATGCTTCACTTCAGGGTTACTGATTCCCTCTGACCTTCTTATTCACGATGAAACACAGAAATTGCATCGGAATTAGATACAAAAGGCACAATGCCGACTTAAGGACAAGAAGACTGACTCTTCTTACTGACTATGTTTGAACCATTCCTGTGACACTTGTTATAGATTCCGATGATTCACTTCAGGTTTACTGTATCCCTCTGACCTTCTTATTGACGATGAAACACAGAAATTGCACCGGAATTAAATACAAAAGGCACAATGCCGACTTAAGTACATGAAGACCGACTCTGCTCAGTGACTATGTTTTGAACCATTCCTGTGACACTAGTTATAGAATCAGATGCTTCACTTCAGGTTTACTGAATCCCTTGGACCTTCTTAATGACGATTAAACACATAAATTGCATCGCAATTAAATACGAAAGGAACATTGCCGACTTAAGTTCAAGAAGACTGACTCTTCCTACTGTCTATGTTTTGAACCATTCCTGTGAAACTAGTTATAGATTCCGTTGCTACACTTCAGGTTTACTGTATCCCTTGGACTTTCGTATTGACGATGAAACACAGAAATTGCATCGGAATTAAATAGAAAAGGCACAATGCCGACTTAAGTTCAAGAAGACTGACTCTTCTTACTGTCTATGTTTTGAACCATTCCTGTGACACTAGCTATAGATTGCGATGCTTCATTTCAGGTTTACTGTATCCCTCTGACCCTCTTATTGACGACGAAACACAGAAATTGAATCTGAATTAAATAGAAAAGGCACAATGCCGACTTAAGTACAAGAAGACTGACTCTTCTTACTGTCTATGTTTTGAACCATTCCAGTGACACTAGTTATAGATTCCGATGCTTGACTTCAGGTATACTGTGTCCCTAGGACCTTCTTAGTGACGATGAAACACAGAAATTGAATCGGAATTTAATACAAAAGGCACCATGCCGACTCAAGTACAAGAAGACTGATTCTTCTTCCTGTCTATGTTTTGAATCATTCCTGTGACAGTAGTGATAGATTCCGATGCTTCACTTCAGGTTCACTGGATCCCTCTGACCTTCTTATTGATGATGAAACACAGAAATTGCACCGGAATTAAATACAAAAGGCACAATGCCGACTTAAGTACATGAAGACCGACTCTGCTCAGTGACTATGTTTTGAACCATTCCTGTGACACTAGTTATAGATTCCGATGCTTCACTTCAGGTTTACTGTGTCCCTTGGACCATCTTATTGACGATGAAACACAGAAATTGCGTCGGAATTAAATACAAAAGGCACAATGCCGACTTAAGTACAAGAAGACTGTATCTTCTTACTGTCTAAGTTTTGAACCATTCCTGTGACACTAGATATAGAATCCGATGCTTCACTCCAGGTTTACTGGATCCCTTCGACCTTCTTATTGACGATGAAACACAGAAATTGCAGTGGAATTAAATAAATAAGGAACAATGCTGCCTTGAGGACAAGAAGACTGACTCTTCTTAGTGACTATGTTTTGAACCATTCCTGTGACACTAGTTATACATTCCGATGCTTCACTTCAGGTTTACTGTATCCGTTGGACATTCTTATTGACGATGAAACACAGAAATTGCTTCGGAATTCAATGCAGAAGACAGAATGCCGACTTAAGTACATGAAGACTGACTCTTCTTACTGAGTATGATTTGAACCATCCCTGTGACACTAGTTATAGATTGCGATGTTGCACTTCAGGTTTACTGTATCCCTCTGACCTTCGTATTGACGATGAAACACAGAAATTGCATCGGAAATAAATACAAAAGCAAAATACCGACTTAAGTACAAGAAGACTGACTCTTCCTACTATCTATGGTTTGAGCCATTCCTGTGACACTAGTTATAGATTCAGATGCTTCACTTCAGGTTTACTGAATCCCTTGGACCTTCGTATTGACGATTAAACACAGAAATTGCATCGGAATTAAATACAAATGGCACAATGCCGACATAAGTACATAAAAACTGACTCTTCTTACTGACTATGTTTTGAACAATTCCTGTGACACTAGTTATAGATTCCGATGCTTCACTTCAGGTTTACTGTATCCCTTGGACCTTCTTATAGACGATAAAACACAGAAATTGCATCGGAATTAAATACAAAAGGCAAAATGCCGACTTAAGTACAAGAAGACTGACTCTTCCTTCTGTCTATGTTTTGAACCATTCCTGTGACACTAGTTTTAGATTCCGATGCTTCACTTCAGGTTTACTGTAGATCTCTGACCTTCTTATTGACGATGAAACACAGAAATTGCATCGGAATTAAATACAAAAGGCAAAATGCCGACTTAAGTACAAGAAGACTGACTCTTCCTACTGTCTATGTTTTGAACCATTCCTGTGACACTAGTTATGGATTCAGATGCTTCACTTCAGGTTTATTGAATCCCTTAGACCTTCTTATTGACGATGAAACACAGAAATTGCATCGGAATTAAATACAAAAGGCACAATGCCGACGTAAGTACATGAAAACTGACCCTTCTTACTGACTATGTTTTGAACCATTCGTGTGACACTCGTTATAGATTCCGATGCTTCACTTCAGGTTTACTGTATCCCTTGGACCTTCTTATAGACGATGAAACACAGAAATTGCATCGGAATTAAATACAAAAGGCAAAATGCCGACTTAAGTACAAGAAGACTGACTCTTCCGTCTGTCTATGTTTTGAACCATTCCTGTGACACAAGTTTTCGATCCCGATGCTTCACTTCACGTTTACTGTATCCCTCTGACCTTCTTATTGACGATGAAACATAGAAATTACATCGGAATTAAATACAAAAGGCAAAATGCCGACTTAAGTACAAGAAGACTGACTCTTCTTACTGTCTATGTTTTGAACCATTCCTGTGACACTAGTTATAGATTCAGGTGCTTCACTTCAGGTTTACTGAATCCCTAGGACCTTCTTAATGACGATTAAACACATAAATTGCATCGGAAATTAATACGAAAGGAACATTGCCGACTTAAGTTCAAGAAGACTGACTCTTCCTACTGTCTATGTTTTGAACCATTCTTGTGACACTAGTTATAGATTCCGATGCTTCACTTCAGGTTTACTTTCTCCGTTGGACTTTCTTATTGACGATGAAGCACAGAAATTGCATCGGAATTAAATACAAAAGGCACAATGTCGACTTAAGTTCAAGAAGACTGACTCTTCTTACTGACTATGTTTCGAACCACTCCTGTGACACTAGTTGTAGATTCCGATTCTTCACTTCAGGTTTACTATATCCCTTGGACCTTCTTAATGACGATGAAACAGAGAAATGGCATCGGAATTAAATACAAAAGGCAAATTGCCGACTTAGGTACTAGAAGACTACCTCTTCCTACTCTCTATGTTTTGAACCATTCCTGTGAAACTAGTTATAGATTCCGATGCTTCACTTCAGGTTTACTGTATCCCTTGTACTTTCGTATTGACGGTGAAACACAGAAATTGCATCGGAATTAAATAGAAAAGGCACAATGCCGACTTAAGTACAAGAAGACTGATTCTTCCTACTGTCTATGTTTTGAACCATTCCTGCGACACTAGTTTTAGATTCCGATGCTTCACTTCAGGTTAACTGTATCCCTCTGACCTACTTATTGACGATGAAACACAGAAATTGAATCGGAATTAAATACAAAAGGCACAATGCCGACTTAAGTATAAGAAGACTGACTCTTCCTACTGTCTATGTTTTGAACCATACTTGTGACACTAGTTATAGATTCCGATGCTTCACTTCAGGTTTACTGTATCAATCTGACCTTCATATTGACGATGAAACACAGAAATTGCACCGGAATTAAATACAAAAGGCACAATGCCGACTTGAGTACAAGATGACTGACTCTTCTTACTGTCTATGTTTTGAACATTCCATTGACACAAGTTATATATTCCGATGCTACATTCCTGGTTTACTCTATCCCCTGGACCGTCTTATTGACGATGAAACACAGAAACTGCATCGGAATTAAATACAAAAATCACAATGCCGACTTAAGTACAAGAAGACTGACTCTTCTTACTGACAATGTTTTGACCCATTCCTGTGACACTAGTTATAGATTCCGATGCTTCACTTCAGGTTTACTGAAACCCTTGGACCTTCTTATTGACGATGAAACACAGAAATGGCATCGGAATTAAATACAAATGGCACAATGCCGACTTAAGTTCAAGAAGACTGACTCTTCTTACTGTCTATGATTTGAACCATTCCTGTGACACTAGTTATAGATTCCAATGCTTCACTTCAGGTTTACTGTATCACGTGGACCTTGTTATTAACGGCGAAACACAGAAATTGCGTCGGAATTAAATAGAAAAGGCACAATGCCGACTTAAGTACAAGAAGACTATCTCTTCCTACTGTCTATGTTTTGATCCATTCCTGTGACACTAGTTATAGATTCCGATGCTTCACTTCAGGTTTACTGTATCCCTTGGACCTTCTTATTGACGATGAAACACAGAAATTGCATCGGAATTAAATACAAAAGGCACAATGCCGACTTAAGGACAAGAAGACTGACTCTTCTTACTAACTATGTTTTGAACCATTACTGCGACACTAGTTATAGATTCCGATGCTTCACTTCAGGTCTACTGTATCCCTGTGACCTTCTTATTGACGACGAAACACAGAAATTGCATCGGAATTAAATAGAAAAGCACATTGCCGACTTAAGTACAAGAAGACTGACTCTTCTTACTGTCTATGTTTTGAACCATTCCAGTGACACTAGTTATAGATTCCGATGCTTGACTTCAGGTTTACTGTGTCCCTAGGACCTTCTTATTGACGATGAAACACAGAAATTGTATCGGAATTTAATACAAAAGGCACAATGCCGACTCAAGTACAAGAAGACTGATTCTTTATCCTGTCTATGTTTTGAACCATTCCTGTGACAGTAGTGATACATTCCGATGATTCACCTCAGGTTTACTGGATCCCTCTGACCTTCTTATTGATGATGAAACACAGAAATTGCATCGGTATTAAATACAAAAGGCACAATGCCGACTTAAGTACAAGAAGACTGACTCTTCTAACGGACTATGTTATGTACTATTTCAGTGACACTAGTTATAGATTCCGATGCTTCACTTCAGGGTTACTGATTCCCTCTGACCTTCTTATTCACGATGAAACACAGAAATTGCATCGGAATTAGATACAAAGGCACAATGCCGACTTAAGGACAAGAAGACTGACTCTTCTTACTGACTATGTTTGAACCATTCCTGTGACACTTGTTATAGATTCCGATGATTCACTTCGGGTTTACTGTATCCCTCTGACCTTCTTATTGACGATGAAACACAGAAATTGCACCGGAATTAAATACAAAAGGCACAATGCCGACTTAAGTACATGAAGACCGATTCTGCTCAGTGACTATTTTTTGAACCATTCCTGTGACACTAGTTATAGATTCCGATGCTTCACTTCAGGTTTACTGTATCCCTTGGACCATCTTATTGACGATGAAACACAGAAATTGCATCGGAATTAAATACAAAAGGCACAATGCCGACTTAAGTACAAGAAGACTGTAACTTCTTACTGTCTAAGTTTTGAACCATTCCTGTGACACTAGTTATAGATTCCGATGCTTCACTCCAGGTTTACTGGATCCCTTGGACCTTCTTATTGACGATGAAACACAGAAATTGCAGTGGAATTAAATAAATAAGGCACAATGCCGCCTTGAGGACAAGAAGACTGACTCTTCTTAGTGACTATGTTTTGAACAATTCCTGTGACACTAGTTATAGATTCTGATGCTTCACTTCAGGTTTACTGTATCCGTTGGACATTCTTATTGACGATGAAACACAGAAATTGCTTCGGAATTAAATACAAAAGACAGAATGCCAACGTAAGTACATGAAGACTGACTCTTCTTACTGAGTGTGATTTGAACCATCCCTGTGACACTAGTTATAGATTCCGATGCTTCACTTCAGGTTTACTGTATCCCTCTGACCATCTTATTGACGATGAAACACAGAAATTGCATTAGAAATAAATAGAAAACGACAATGCCGACTTAAGTACAAGAAGACTGACTCTTCTTAC
Organism: Schistocerca piceifrons; assembly: GCF_021461385.2. NCBI lineage: Eukaryota > Metazoa > Arthropoda > Insecta > Orthoptera > Acrididae > Schistocerca > Schistocerca piceifrons. The sequence continues at coordinate 57,204 of NW_025727718.1, read as the reverse complement.
TGACTATGCTTTGAACCAATCCTGTGACACTAGTTATAGATTCCAATGGTTCACTTCAGGTTTACTGTATCCCTTGGACCTTCTAATTGACGATGAAACACAGAAATTGCATCGGAATGAAATACAAAAGGCACAATGCCGACTTAGGTACAAGAAGACTGACTCTTCTTACTGCCTATGTTTTGAACCATTCCTGTGACACTAGTTATAGATTCCGATGCTACACTCCAGGTTTACTGTATCCCTTGGACCTTCTAAGTGACGATGTAACACAGAAATTGCATCGGAATTAAATACAAAAGGCACAATGCCGACTTAAGTACAAGAAGACTGCTTCTTCTTACTGACGACGTTTTGAACCATTCCTGAGACGCTAGTTATAGATTCCGATGCTTCACTTCAGGTTTACTGTATCCCTCTGACCATCTTATTGACGATGAAACACAGAAATAGCATCGGAATGAAATTGAAAAGGCACAATGCCGACTTAAATGCAGGAAGACTGACTCCTCTTACTGTGTATTTATTGTACCATTCCTGTGACACTAGTTATAGATTCCGATGCTTCACTTCAGGTTGACTGTATCCCTTGGAATTTCTTATTGACGATGAAACACAGAAATTGCATCGGAATTAAATACAAAAGGCACAATGCCGACTTAAGTACATCAAAACTGACTCTTCTTACTGACTATGCTTTGAACCAATCCTGTGACACTAGTTATAGATTCCAATGGTTCACTTCAGGTTTACTGTATCCCTTGGACCTTCTTATTGACGATGAAACACAGAAATTGCATCGGAATTAAATAGAAAAGGCACAATGCCGACCTAAGTACAAGAAGACTGACTCTTCTTACTGTCTATGATTTGAACCATTCCTGTGACACTTGTTGTAGATTCCGATGCTTCACTTCAGGTTTGCTGTATCCCTTGGACCTTCTTATTGACGATGAAACACAGAAATAGCATCGGAATGAAATTGAAAAGGCACAATGCCGACTTAAATGCAGGAAGACTGACTCCTCTTACTGTGTATTTATTGTACCATTCCTGTGACACTAGTTATAGATTCCGATGCTTCACTTCAGGTTGACTGTATCCCTTGGACCTTCTTATTGACGATGAAACACAGAAATTGCATCGGAATTTAATACAAAAGGCACAATGCCGACTTAAGTACATCAAAACTGACTCTTCTTACTGACTATGTTTTGAACCAATCCTGTGACACTAGTTATAGATTCCAATGGTTCACTTCAGGTTTACTGTATCCCTTGGACCTTCTAATTGACGATGAAACACAGAAATTGCATCGGAATGAAATACAAAAGGCACAATGCCGACTTAGGTACAAGAAGACTGACTCTTCTTACTGCCTATGTTTTGAACCATTCCTGTGACACTAGTTATAGATTCCGATGCTACACTCCAGGTTTACTGTATCCCTTGGACCTTCTAAGTGACGATGTAACACAGAAATTGCATCGGAATTAAATACAAAAGGCACAATGCCGACTTAAGTACAAGAAGACTGCTTCTTCTTACTGACGACGTTTTGAACCATTCCTGAGACGCTAGTTATAGATTCCGATGCTTCACTTCAGGTTTACTGTATCCCTCTGACCATCTTATTGACGATGAAACACAGCAATAGCATCGGAATGAAATTGAAAAGGCACAATGCCGACTTAAATGCAGGAAGACTGACTCCTCTTACTGTGTATTTATTGTACCATTCCTGTGACACTAGTTATAGATTCCGATGCTTCACTTCAGGTTGACTGTATCCCTTGGATCTTCTTATTGACGATGAAACACAGAAATTGCATCGGAATTAAATACAAAAGGCACAATGCCAACTTAAGTACATCAAAACTGACTCTTCTTACTGACTATGCTTTGAACCAATCCTGTGACACTAGTTATAGATTCCAATGGTTCACTTCAGGTTTACTGTATCCCTTGGACCTTCTAATTGACGATGAAACACAGAAATTGCATCGGAATGAAATACAAAAGGCACAATGCCGACTTAGGTACAAGAAGACTGACTCTTCTTACTGCCTATGTTTTGAACCATTCCTGTGACACTAGTTATAGATTCCGATGCTACACTCCAGGTTTACTGTATCCCTTGGACCTTCTAAGTGACGATGTAACACAGAAATTGCATCGGAATTAAATACAAAAGGCACAATGCCGACTTAAGTACAAGAAGACTGCTTCTTCTTACTGACGACGTTTTGAACCATTCCTGAGACGCTAGTTATAGATTCCGATGCTTCACTTCAGGTTTTACTGTATCCCTCTGACCATCTTATTGACGATGAAACACAGAAATAGCATCGGAATGAAATTGAAAAGGCACAATGCCGACTTAAGTACAAGTAGACTGACGCTTCTTACTCTCTATGTTTTGAACCATTCCTGTGACACTAGTTATAGATTCCAATGCTTCACTTCAGGTTTACTGTATCCCTTGGACCTTCTTATTGACGATGGAACACAGAAATTGCATCGGAATTAAATACAAAAGGCACAATGCCGACTTAAGTACATGAAGACTGACTCTTCTTACTGTCTATGTTTTGAACCATTCCTGTGACACTAGTTATAGATTCCGATGCTACACTCCAGGTTTACTGTATCCCTTGCACCTTCTTATTGACGATGAAACACAGAAATTGCATCGGAATTAAATGCAAAAGACACAATGCCGACTTAAGGACAAGAAGACTGACTCTTCTTACTGACTATGCTTTGAACCATTCCTGAGCCGCTAGTTATAGATTCCGATGCTTCACTTCAGGTTTACTGTATCCCTTGGACCTTCATATTGACGATGAAACACAGAAATAGCATCGGAATTAAATACAAAAGGCACAATGCCGACTTCAGTACAAGAAGACCGTATCATCTTACTGTCTATGATTTTAACCATTCCTGTGACACTTGTTATAGATTCCGATGCTTCACTCAGGTTTACCGTATCCCTTGGACCTTCTATTTGACGAAGAAAAACAGAAATTGCATCGGAATTAAATACAAAAGGCACATTGCCGACTTAAGTACATGAAGACTGACTGTTCATACTGACTATGATTGATCCATTCCTGTGACACTAGTCATAGATTCCGATGCTTCACTTCAGGTTTACTGTATCCCTTGGACCTTCTTATTGACGATGAAACACGGAAATTGCATCGGAATGAAATACAAAAGGCACAATGCCGACTTAGGTACAAGAAGACTGACTCTTCTTACTGCCTATGTTTTGAACCATTCCGGTGACACTAGTTATAGATTCCGGTGCTACACTCCAGGTTTACTGAATCCCGTGGACCTTCTTATTGACGATGTAACACAGAAATTGCATCGGAATTAAATACGAAAGGCACAATGCCGACTTAAGTACAAGAAGACCACTTCTTCTTACTGACGACGTTTTGAACCATTCCTGAGACGCTAGTTATAGATTCCGATGCTTCACTTCAGGTTTACTGTATCCCTCTGACCATCTTATTGACGATGAAACACAGAAATTGCATCGGAATTAAATTGAAAAGGCACAATGCCGACTTAAATGCAGGAAGACTGACTCCTCTTACTGTCTATGTATTGTACCATTCCTGTGACACTAGTTATAGATTCCGATGCTTCACTTCAGGTTTACTGTATCCCTTGGACCTTCTTATTGACGATGAAACACAGAAATTGCATCGGAATTAAATACAAAAGGCACAATGCCGACTTAAGTACATCAAAACTGACTCTTCTTACTGACTATGCTTTGAACCAATACTGTTACACTAGTTATAGATTCCGATGCTTCACTTCAGGTTTACTGTATCCCTTGGACCTTGTTATTGACGATGAAACACAGAAATTGCATCGGAATTAAATACAAAAGGCAAAATGCCGACTTAAGTACAAGAAGACTGACTCTTCCTTCTGTCTATGTTTTAAACCATTCCTGTGACACTAGTTTTACATTCCGATGCTTCACTTCAGGTTTACTGAATCCCTCTGACCTTCGTATTGACTATGAAACACAGAAATTGCATCGGAATTAAATACAAAAGGCAAAATGCCGACATAAGTACAAGAAGACTGACTCTTCCTACTGACTATGTCATGAACCATTCCTGTGACACTAGTTATAGATTCAGATGCTTCACTTCAGGTTTACTGAATCCCTTGGAACTTCTTATTGACTATGAAACACATAAATTGCTTCGGAATTAAATACAAAAGGAACAATGCCGACTTAAGTTCAAGAAGACTGACTCTTCCTACTGTCTATGTTTTGAACCATTCATGTGACACTAGTTATAGATACCGATGCTTCACCTCAGGTTAACTGTATCCGTTGGACTTTCTTATTGACGATGAAGCACAGAAATTGCATCGGAATTAAATACAAAAGGCACAATGTCGACTTAAGTACAAGAAGACTGACTCTTCTTACTGACTATGTTTTGAACCATTCCTGTGACACTACTTGTAGATTCCGATGCTTCACTTCAGGTTTACTATATCCCTTGGACCTTCTCATTGACAATGAAACACAGAAATTACATCGGAATTAAATACAAAAGGCACAATGCCGACTTAAGTACAAGAAGACTACCTCTTCCTACTGTCTATGTTTTGAACCATTCTTGTGACACTAGTTATAGATTCCGATGCTTCACTTCAGGTTTACTGTATCCCTTGGACTTTCGTATTGACGATGAAGCACAGAAATTGCATCGGAATTAAATAGAAAAGGCACAATGCCGACTTAAGTACGAGAAGACTGACTCTTCTTACTGTCTATGATTTGAACCATTCCTGTGACACTAGTTATAGATTCCGATGCTACACTCCAGGTTTACTGTATCCCTTGGACCTTCTTATTGTCGATGAAACACAGAAATTGCATCGGAATTAAATACAAAAGGCACAATGCCGACTTAAGGACAAGTAGACTGACTGTTCTTACTAACTATGTTTTCAATTATTCCTGAGACACAAGTTATAGATTCCAATGCTTCAATTCAAGTTTACTGTATCGCTCTGACCTTCTTATTGATGATGAAACACAGAAATTGCATCGGAATTAAAAACAAAAGGCATAATGCCGACTTAAGTACAAGAAAACTGACTCTTCTAATTGACTATGTTATGAACCATTTCTGTGACACTAGTTATAGATTCCGATGCTTCACTTCAGGGTTACTGAATCCCTCTGACCTTCTTATTCACGATGAAACACAGAAATTGCATCGGATTAAAATACAAATGGCACAATGCCGACTTGAGGACAAGAAGACTGTCTCTTCTTACTGACTATGTTTGAACCATTCCTGTGACACTTGTTATAGATTCCGATGCTTCACTTCAGGTTTACTGTATCCCTCTGATTTTCTTATTGACGATGAAACACAGAAATTGCACCGGAATTAAATACAAAAGGCACAATGCCGACTTAAGTACATGAAGACCGACTCTTCTTAGTGACTATGTTTTTAACCATTCCTGTGACACTAGTTATAGATTTTGATGCTTCACTTCACGTTTACTGTATCCCTTGGACCATCTTATTGACGATGAAACACAGAAATTGCATCGGAATTAAATACAAAAGGCAAAATGCCGACTTAGGTACATGAAGACTGACTCTTCTTACTGTCTATGCTTTGAACCATTCCTGTGACACTAGTTATAGATTCCGATGCTACACTCCAGGTTTACTGTATCCCTTGGACCTTCTTATTGATGATGAAACACAGAAATTGCATCGGAATTAAATACAAAAGGCACAATGCCGACTTAAGGACAAGTAGACTGACTCTTCTTACTAACTATGTTTTGAACTATTCCTGAGACACAAGTTATAGATTCATTTGCTTCACTTCAGGTTTACTGTATCCCTCTTACCATCTTATTGCTGATGAAACACAGAAATTGCATCGGAATTAAACAGAAAAGGACAATGCCGACTTACGTACGAGAACACTGACTCTTCTTACTGACTATGTTGTGAACCATTCCTGTGACACTAGTTATAGATTCCGATGCTTCACTCAAGGTATAGTGTACCCCTTGGACCTTCATATTGACGATGAAACACAGAAATTGCATCGGAATTTAATAGAAAAGGCACAATGCCGACCTAAGTACAAGAAGACTGACTCTTCTTACTGTCTATGCTATGAAAAATTCCTGTGACACTAGTTATAGATTCCGATGCTTCACTTCAGGTTTACTGTATCCCTTGGACCTTCTTACTGACGATGAAACACGGAAATAGCATCGGAACTTAATACAAAAGTCACAATGCCGACTCAAGTACAGGAAGACCGACTCTTCTTACAGTCTATGTTTGAACCATTCCTGTGACACTAGTTATAGATTCCGATGCTTCACCTCAGGTTTACTGTATCCTCTGGACCTTCTTATTGACGATGAAACACAGAAATTGCATCGGAATTAAATACCAAAGGCACAATGCCGACTTATAAACAAGAAGCCTGTATCATCTTACTGTCTATGATTTGAACCATTCCTGTGACTCTAGTTATAGATTCCGATGCTTCACTCCAGGTTTACTGTAACCCTCGGACCTTCTTAATGAAGATGAAACACAGAAATTGCATCGGAATAAAATACAAAAGGCACATTGCCGACATAAGTACATGAAGACTGACTCTTCATACTATGATTTGAACCATTCCTGTGACACTAGTTATAGATTCCGATGCTTCACTTCAGGTTTACTGTATTCCTTGGACCTTCTTATTGACGATGAAGCACAGAAATTGAATCGGAATTAAATACAAAAGGCACAATGCCGACTTAAGGACAAGAAGACTGATTCTTCTTACTGACGACGTTTTGAACCATTCCTGAGTTACTAGTTATAGATTCCGATGCTTCACTTCAGGTTTACTGTATCCCTCTGACCATCGTATTGACGGTGAAACACAGAAATTGCATCGGAATTAAATACAAAAGGCACAATGCCGACTGAAGTACAAGAAGACTGACTCTTCTTACTGACTATGTTGTGAAACATTCCTGTGACACTAGATATAGATTCCGTGCTTCACTCCAGGATTAGTGTACTCCTTGGACTTTCTTATTGTCGGTGAAACACAGAAATTTGCTACGGAATTAAATAGAAAAGGCACAATGCCGACTTATATACAACAAGACTGACTCTTCCTACTGTCTATGTTTTGAACCATTCCTGTGACAGTAGTTATAGATTCCATTGCTTCACTTCAGGTTTACTGTATCCCTTGGACCTTCTTATTGGCGATGAAACACAGAAATTGCATCGGAATTTAATACAAAAGTCACAATGCCGACTCAAGTACAGAGAGACTGACTCTTCTTACTGTCTATGGTTTGAACCAGTCCTGGGACACTAGTTGTGGATTCCGATGCTTCACTTCAGGTGTACTGCATCCCTCTGACCTTCTTATTGACGATGAAACACAGCAATTGCATCGGAATTAAATTGAAAAGGCACAATGCCGACTTAAATGCAAGAAGACTGACTCTTCTTACTGACTATGTTGTGAAACATTCCTGTGACACTAGTTATAGATTCCGATGCTTCACTCCAGGTATAGTGTACCCCTTGGACCTTCTTATTGACGATGAAACACAGAAATTGCATCGGAATTAAACTGAAAAGGCACAATGCCGACTTAGGTACAAGAAGACTGACTCTTCTTACTGTCTATGTTTTGAACCATTCCTGTGACACTAGTTACAGATTCCGATGCTTCACACCAGGTTCACTGTATCCCTTGGACCTTCTTATTGCCGATGAAACACAGAAATTGCATCGGAATTAAATACAAAAGGCACAATGCCGACTTAAGTACAAGAAAACTATCTCTTCCTACTGTCTATGTTTTGAACCATTCCTGTGTCACTAGTTATAGATTCCGATGCTTCACTTCAGGTTTACTGTATCCCTCGGACTTTCGTATTGACGATGAAACACAGAAATTGCATCGGAATTAAATAGAAAATGCACAATGCCGACTTAAGTACAAGGAGACGGATTCTTCCTACTGTCTATGTTTTGAACCATTCCTGTGTCACTAGTTTTAGGTTCCGATGCTTCACTTCAGGTTTACTGTATCCCTCTGACCTACTTATTGACGATGCAACAAAGAAATTGAATCGGAATTAAATACAAAAGGTACAATGCCGACTTAAATGCAAGAAGACTGACACTTCCCACTGTCTATGCTTTGAACCATTCCTGTGACACTAGTTATAGATTCCGATGCTTCACTTCAGGTTTACTGTATCCCTCGGACATTCTTATTGACGATGAAACACAGAAATTGCATCGGAATTAATAACAAAAGGCACAATGCCGACTTAAGTACATGAAGACTGACTCTTCTTACTGGCTATGTTTTGAACCATTCCTGTCACACTAGTTATAGATTCCGATGCTTCAATTCAGGTTTCCTGAATCCCTTGGACCTTCTTATTGACGATGAAACACAGAAATTGCATCGGAATTAAATAGAAATGGCACAATGCCGACTTAAGTACAAGAAGACTGACTCTTCTTATTGTCTACGTTTTGAACCATTCCTGTGACACTCGTTATAGATTCCGATGCTTCACTCCAGGTTTACTGTATCCCTTAGACCTTCGTGTTGACAATGAAACACAGATATTGCATCGGAATTAAATAGAGAAGGCACAATGCCGACTTAAGTACAAGAAGACAGACTCTTCTCACTGACTGTGTTTTGAACCATTCCTGTGACACTAGTTATAGATTCCGTTGCTTCACTTCAGGTTTACTGAATCCCTGGGACCTTCTTATTGACGAAGAAACACAGAAATTGCTTCGGAACTAAATAGAAATTCCGCAATGCCGACTTAAGCACAAGAAGACTTACTCTTCCTACTGTCTATGTTTTGAACCATTCCTGTGACACTAGTTTTAGATTCCGATGCTTTAGTTCAGGTTTACTGTATCCCTCTGACCTTCTTATTGAGGATGAAACACAGAAATTGCATCGGAATTAAATACAAAAGGCACAATGCTGACATAAGTACAAGAAGACTGACTCTTCCCACTGTCTATGTTTTGAACCATTCCTGTGACACTAGTTATAGATTCCGATGCTTCACTTCAGGTATACTGAATCCCTTGGACCTTTTTATTGACGATGAAACACAGAAGTTGCATCGGAATTAAATACAAAAGGCACAATGCCGACTTAAGTACAAGAAGACTGACTCATCTTACTGTCTATGTTTTGAACCATTCCTGCGACACTAGTAATAGATTCCGATGCTTCACACCAGGTTTACTGTATCCCTTGGACCTTGTTATTGACGATGAAACACCGAAATTGCATAGGAATTAAATAGAAAAGGCACAATGATGACTTAAGTTCAAGAAGACTTACTCTTGTTACTGACTATGTTTTGAACCATTCCTGTGACAATAGTTATAGATTCCGATGCTTCACTTCAGGTTTACTGTATCCCTTGGACCTTCTTATTGACGACATAACTCAGAAATCGCATCGGAATTAAATTCAAAATGCACAATGCCGACTTAAGTACATGAAAACTGACTCTTCTTACTGAGTATGTTTTTGAACCATTCCTGTGACACTATTTATAGATTCCGATGCTTCACTTCAGGTTTACTGTATACCTTGGATCTTCTTATGGACGATGAAACACAGAAATTGCATCGGAATTAAATAAAAAGGGCACAACGCCGACTTAAGGACAAGAAGACTGACTCTTCTTACTGACTATGTTTTGATCATTCCTGTGACACTAGTTATAGATTCCGATGCTTCACTTCATGTTTACTGTATCCCTCTCACCTTCTTATTGACGATGAACCACAGAAATTGCATCGGAATTAAATAGAAAAGGCACAATACCGACTTAAGTACGAGAAGACTGGCTCTTCTTACTGTCTATGTTTTGAACCATTCCTGTGACACTAGTTATAGATTCCGATGCCTCACTCCAGGTTTGCTGTATCCCTTGGACCTTCTTATAGACGATGAAACACAGAATTTGCATCGGAATTAAATAGAAAAGGCACAATGCCGACTTAAGTACAAGAGGACTGACTCTTCTCACTGACAATGTTTTGAACTATTGCTGTGCACTAGTTATAGATTCCGATGCTTCACTTCAGGTTTACTGTATCCCTTGGACCTTCTTATAGACGATGAAACACAGAAATTGCATCGGAATTAAGTACAAAAGGCAAAATGCCGACTTAAGTACAAGAAGACTGACTCTTCCTTCTGTCTATGTTTTGAACCATTCCTGTGACACTAGTTTTAGATTCCGATGCTTCACTTCAGGTTTACTGTATCCCTCTGACCTTCTTATTGACGATGAAACACAGAAATTGCATCGGAATTAAATACAAAATGCAAAATGCCGACTTAAGTACAAGAAGACTGACTCTTCCTACTGTCTATTTTTTGATCTATTCCTGTGACGCTAGTTATAGATTCCGATGCTTCACTTCAGGTTTACTGTATCACGTGGACCTTCTTATTGACGACGAAACACAGAAATATCGCCGGAATTAAATAAAAAAGCCACAATGTCGACTTAAGTACAAGAAGACTTCCTACTGTCTATGTATTGTACTATTCCTGTGACCCTAGTTATAGATTCCGATGCTTCACTTCAGGTTTACTATATCCCTTGGACCTTCTTATTGACGATGAAACACAGAAATTGCATCGGAATTTAATACAAAAGGCACAATGCCGACTTAAGTACATGAAGACTGACTCTTTTTACTGACTATGTTTTGAACCGTTCCTGTGACACTAATTATAGATTCCGATGCTTCACTTCAGGTTTATTGTATCCCTTGGACCTTCGTATTGACGATGAAACACAGAAATTGCATCGGAATTAAATACAAAAGGCACAATGCCGACTTAAGTACAAGAAGACTGACTCTTCCTACTGTCTATGTTTTGAATCATTCCTGAGACATTAGTTATAGTTTCCGATGCTTCACTTCAGGTTTACTGTATCCTTTGCACCTTCTTATTGGCGACGAAACACAGAAATTGCATCGGAATTAAATAGAAAAGGCACAATGCCGACTTAAGTACAAGAAGACTGGCTCTTCCTACTGTCGATGTTTTGAACCATTCCTGTGACACTAGTTATAGATTCCGATGATTCACCTCCAGTTTACTGTATCCCTCTGACCTTCTTATTGACGATGAAACACAGAAATTGCATCGGAATTAAATAGAAAACGCACAATGCCGACTTAAGTACAAGAAGACTGACTCTCCTTACTGACTATGTTTTGAACCATTCCTGTGGCACTAGTTATAGATTTCGATGCTTCACCTCAGGTTTACTGTATTCCTCTGACCTTCTTGTTGTTGTTGTTGTGGTCTTCAGTCCTGAGACTGGTTTGATGCAGCTCTCCATGCTACTCTATCCTGTGCAAGCTTTTTCATCTCCCAGTACCTACTGCAACCTACATCCTTCTGAATCTGCTTAGTGTATTCATCTCTTGGTCTCCCTCTACGATTTTTACCCTCCATGCTGCCCTCCAATACTAAATTGGTGATCCCTTGATGCCTCAGAACATGTCCTACCAACCGATCCCTTCTTCTGGTCAAGTTGTGCCACAAACTTCTCTTCTCCCCAATCCCATTCAATACTTCCTCATTAGTTATGTGATCTACCCATCTAATCTTCAGCATTCTTCTGTAGCACCACATTTCGAAAGCTTCTATTCTCTTCTTGTCCAAACTATTTATCGTCCATGTTTCACTTCCATACGTGGCTACACTCCATACGAATACTTTCAGAAATGACTTCCTGACACTTAAATCAATACTGGATGTTAACAAATTTCTCTTCTTCAGAAACGCTTTCCTTGCCATTGGCAGCCTACATTTTATATCCTCTCTACTTCGACCATCATCAGTTATTTTGCTCCCCAAATAGCAAAACTCCTTTACTACTTTAAGTGCCTCATTTCCTAATCTAATTCCCTCAGCATCACCCGACTTAATTAGACTACATTCCATTATCCTTGTTTTGCTTTTGTTGATGTTCATCTTATATCCTCCTTTCAAGACACTGTCCATTCCATTCAACTGCTCTTCCAAGTCCTTTGCTGTCTCTGACAGAATTACAATGTCATCGGCGAACCTCAAAGTTTGTATTTCTTCTCCATGAATTTTAATACCTACTCCGAATTTTTCTTTTGTTTCCTTTACTGCTTGCTCAATATACAGATTGAACAACATCGGGGACAGGCTACAACCCTGTCTTACTCCCTTCCCAACCACTGCTTCCCTTTCATGTCCCTCGACTCTTATAACTGCCATCTGGTTTCTGTAAAAATTGTAAATAGCCTTTCGCTCCCTGTATTTTACCCCTGCCACCTTTAGAATTTGAAAGAGAGTATTCCAGTCAACATTGTCAAAAGCTTTCTCTAAGTCTACACATGCTAGAAATGTAGGTTTGCCTTTCCTTAATCTTTCTTCTAAGATAAGTCGTAAGGTCAGTATTGCCTCACGTGTTCCAGTGTTTCTACGGAATCCAAACTGATCTTCCCCGACGTTGGCTTCTACTAGTTTTTCCATTCGTCTGTAAAGAATTCGTGGTAGTATTTTGCAGCTGTGACTTATTAAGCTGATAGTTCGGTAATTTTCACATCTGTCAATACCTGCTTTCTTTGGGATTGGAATTATTATATTCTTCTTGAAGTCTGAGGGTATTTCGCCTGTTTCATACATCTTGCTCACCAGATGGTAGAGTTTTGTCAGGACTGGCTCTCCCACGGCCGTCAGTAGTTCCAATGGAATATTGTCTACTCCGGGGGCCTTGTTTCGACTCAGGTCTTTCAGTGCTCTGTCAACCTCTTCACGCAGTATCATATCTCCCATTTCATCTTCATCTACATCCTCTTCCACTTCCATAACATTGCCCTCAAGTACATCGCCCTTGTATAGACCCTCTATATACTCCTTCCACCTTTCTGCTTTCCCTTCTTTGCTTAGAATTGGGTTTCCATCTGAGCTCTTCATATTCATACAAGTCGGTCTCTTATCTCCAAAGGTTTCTTTAATTTTCCTGTAGGCGGTATCTATCTTACCCCTAGTGAGATAGGCCTCTACATCCTTACATTTGTCCTCTAGCCATGCCTGCTTAGGCATTTTGCACTTCCTGTCGATCTCATTTTTGAGACGTTTGTATTCCTTTTTGCCTGTTTCACTTACTGCATTTTTATATTTTCTCCTTTCATCAATTAAATTCAATATTTCTTCTGTTACCCAGGGATTTCTACTAGCCCTCGTCTTTTTACCTACTTGATCCTCTGCTGCCTTCACTACTTCATCCCTCAAAGCTACCCATTCTTCTTCTACTGTATTTATTTCCCCCATTCCTGTCAATTGCTCCCTTATGCTCTCCCTGAATCTCTGAACAGCCTCTGGTTCTTTTAGTTTATCCAGGTCCCATCTCCTTAAATTCCCACCTTTTTGCAGTTTCTTCAGTTTTAATCTACAGGTCATAACCAATAGATTGTGGTCAGAGTCCACATCTGCCCCTGGAAATGTCTTACAATTTAAAACCTGGTTCCTAAATCTCTGTCTTACCATTATATAATCTATCTGATACCTTTTAGTATCTCCAGGGTTCTTCCATGTATACAACCTTCTTTCATGATTCTTAAACCAAGTGTTAGTTATGATTATGTTGTGTTCTGTGCAAAATTCGACCAGGCGGCTTCCTCTTTCATTTCTGTCCCCCAATCCATATTCACCTACTATGTTTCCTTCTCTCCCTTTTCCTACACTCGAATTCCAGTCACCCATGACTATTAAATTTTCATCTCCCTTCACAATCTGAATAATTTCTTTTATTTCATCATACATTTCTTCAATTTCTTCGTCATTTGCAGAGCTAGTTGGCATATAAACTTGTACTACTGTAGTAGGCGTGGTCTTCGTATCTATCTTGGCCACAATAATGCGTTCACTATGCTGTTTGTAGTAGCTTACCCGCATTCCTATTTTCCTATTCATTATTAAACCTACTCCTGCATTACCCCTATTTGATTTTGTGTTTATAAACCTGTAGTCACCTGATCAGAAGTCTTGTTCCTCCTGCCACCGAACTTCACTAATTCCCACTGTATCTAACTTCAACCTATCCATTTCCCTTTTTAAATTTTCTAACCTACCTGCCCGATTAAGGGATCTGACATTCCACGCTCCGATCCGTAGAACGCCAGTTTTCTTTCTCCTGATAACGACATCCTCTTGAGTAGTCCCCGCCCGGAGATCCGAATGGGGGACTATTTTACCTCCGGAATATTTTACCCAAGAGGACGCCATTATCATGTAATCATACAGTAAAGCTGCATGCCCTCGGGAAAAATTACGGCTGTAGTTTCCCCTTGCTTTCAGCCGTTCGCAGTACCAGCACAGCAAGGCCGTTTTGGTTATTGTTACAAGGCCAGATCAGTCAATCATCCAGACTGTTGCCCTTGCAACTACTGAAAAGGCTGCTGCCCCTCTTCAGGAACCACACGTTTGTCTGGCCTCTCAACAGATACCCCTCCGTTGTGGTTGCACCTACGGTACGGCTATCTGTATCGCTGAGGCACGCAAACCTCCCCACCAACGGCAAGGTCCATGGTTCATGGGGGGGGGGGCTAACCTTCTTATTGACGATGAAACACAGAAATTGCATCGGAATTAAATAGAAAAGGCACATTGTCGACTGAAGTACAAGAAGACTGACTCGTCTTACTGACTATGTTTTGAACCATTACTGAGACACTAGTTAGAGATTCCGACGCTTCATTTCAGGTTTACTGTATCCCTATGACCTTCGTATTGACGATGAAACACAGTAATTGCATCGGAATTAAATTGAAAAGGGCACAATGCCGACTTAAGTACAAGTAGACTGACTCTTTATACTGTCTATGCTTTTAACCATTCCTGTGACACTAGTTATAGATTCCGATGCTTCACTTCAGGTTTACTGTATACGTTGGACCTTCTTATTGACGATGAAACACAGAAATTGCATCGGAATTAAATACAAAAAGCACAATGAAGATTAAGTACAACAAGACGGACCCTTCTTACTGTCTACGTTTTTAACCATTCCTGTGACAAAAGTTCTAGATTCCGATGCTTCACTTCAGGTTTACTGTATCCCTCTGACCATCTAATTGACGATGAAACACAGAAATTGAATCGGAATTAAATACAAAAGGCACAATGCCGACTTAAATACAAGAAGACTGACTCTTCTTACTGACTATGCTTTGAACCATTCCTGTGACACTAGTTATAGATTCCGATGCTTCACTTCAGCTTTACTGTATCCCTTGGACCTTCTTATTGACGATGAAACACTGAAATTGCATCGGAATTGAATAGAAAATGCATAATGCCGTCTTATGTACATGAAGACTGACTCTTCTTACTGACTATGTTTTAACCATTCCTGTGACACTAGTTATAGATTCCGATGCTTCACTTCAGGTATACTGTGTCCCTCTGTCCTCCTTATTGACGATGAAACACAGAAATAGCAACTGAATTAAATACAAAAGGCACAATGCCGACTTAAGCACAAGAAGACTGACTCTTCTTACTGACTATGCTTTGAACCATTCCTGTGACACTAGTTATGGATTCCGATGCTTCACTTCAGGGTTACTGTATCCCTTGGACCTTCTTATTGACGATGAAACACAGAAATTGCATCGGAATTAAATACAAAAGGCACAATGCCGGCTTAAGTACAAGAGGACTGACTCTTCTTACTGACTATATCTTGATCCATCCCTGTGACACTAGTTATAGATTCCGATACTTCACTTCAGGTTTACTGAATCCCTTGGACCTTCTTATTGACGATGAAACACATAAATTGCATCGGAATTAAATACAAAAGGAACAATGCCGACTTAAGTACAAGAAGACTGACTCTTCCAACTGTTTATTTTTTGAACCATTCCTGTGACACTAGTTATAGATTCCGATGCTTCACTTCAGGTTTACTGTATCCCTTGGACCTTCTTATTGACGATGAAACACAGAAATTGCATCGGAATTAAATACAAAAGGCACATGGCCGACTTAAGTACAAGAAGACTGACTCTTCTTACTGACTAAGTTTTGAACCATTCCTGTGACACTAGTTATAGATTCCGATGCTAAACTTCATATTTACTGAAACCCTTGGACCTTCTTATTGTCGATGAAACACAGAAATTGCATCGGAATTAAATTCAAAAGGCACAATGCCAACTTAAGTACATGAAGACTGACTCTTCTTACTGTCTATGGTTTGAACCATTCCTGTGACACTAGTTATAGATTCCGATGCTTCACTTCTGGTTTTACTGTATCCCTTGGACCTTCTTATTGACGATGAAACACAGAAATTGCATCGGAATTAAATAGAAAAGGCACAATGCCGACTTAAGTACAAGAAGACTGATTCTTCCTACTGTCTATGTTTTGAACCATTCCTGTGACACTAGTTTTAGATTCCGATGCTTCACTTCTGGTTTGCTGAATCCCTTGGACCTCCTTATTGACGATGAAACACAGAAATTGCATCGGAATTAAATACAAATGGCACAATGCCGAATTAAGTACAAGAAGACTGACTCTTCTTACTGACTATGTTTTGAACCATTCCTGTGACATTAGTTGTAGATTCCGATGCTTCACTTCAGGTTTACTATTTCCCTTGGACCTTATTATTGACGATGGAACACAGAAATTGCATCGGAATTTAATACAAAAGGCACAATGCCGACTTAAGTACAAGAAGACTGACTCTTCTTACTGAGTATGTTTTGAACCATTCCTGTGACACTACTTATAGATTCCGATGCTTCACTTCTGGTTTACTGTATCCCTTGGACCTTCTTATTGACGATGAAACACAGAAATTGCATCGGAATTGAATACAAAAGGCACAATGCCGACTTAAGTACAAGAAGACTGACTCTTCCTACTGTCTATGCTTTGAACCATTCCTGAGGCATTAGTTATAGATTCCGATGCTTCACTTCAGGTTTACTGTATCCTTTGCACCTTCTTATAGGCGACGAAACACAGAAATTGCATCGGAATTAAATAGAAAAGGCACAATGCCGAATTAAGTACAAGAAGGCTGACTCTTCCTACGGTCGATGTTTTGAACCATTCTTGAGACACTAGTTATAGATTCCGATGCTTCATCTCCGGTTTACTGTATCCCTCTAACCTTCTTATTGACGATGAAACACATAAATTGCATCGGAATTAAATAGAAAACGCACAATGCCGACTTAAGTACAAGAAGACTGACTCTTCTTACTGTCTGTGTTTTGAACCATTCCTGTGACGCTAGTTACAGATTCCGATGCTTCAGTTCAGGTTTACTATATTCCTTGGACCTTCTTATTGACGATGAAACACAGAAATTTCATCGGAAATAATAGAAAAGGCACAATGCCGACTTAAGTACAAGAAGACCGACTCTCCTTAATGACTATGTTTTGAACCATTCCTGTGACACTAGTTATGGATTCAGATGCTTCACTTCTGGTTTACTGTATCCCCAGGACCTTCATAATAACGATGAAACACAGAAATTACATCGGAATTAAATACAAAAGGCACAATACCGACTTAAGTACAAGAGGACTGACTCGTCTTACTGACTATGCTTTCAACCATTGCTGTGACACTAGTTAGAGATTCCGATGCATAATTTCAGGTTTACTGTCTCCCTCTGACCTTCGTATTGACGATGAAACACAGTAATTGCATCGGAATTAAATACAAAAGGCACAATGCCGACCTAAGTACAAGAAAATGAGACTCTTTTTACTGGCAATGTTTTTAACCATTCCTGTGACACTAGTTATAGATTCCGATGCTTCACATCAGGTTTGCTGAACCTCTTGTACCTTCTTATTGACGATTAAACACAGATATTGCATCGGAATTAAATACAAAAGGCACAATGCCGACTTAAGTACAAGAAGACTGACTCTTCTTACTGTCTATGCTTTGAACCATTCCTGTGACGCTAGTGATAGATTCCGATGCTTCACTTCAGGTTTACTGTATCCGTTGGACCTTCTTGTTGACGATGAAGCACAGAAATTGCATCGGAATTAAATACAAAAAGCATAATGATGACTTAAGTACAAGTAGACTGACTCTTCCTACTGTCTATGTTTTGAACCGTTTCTGTGGCATTACTTATAGATTCCGATGCTTCACTTCAGGTTTACTGTATCCTTTGCACCTTCTTATTGCCGACGAAACACAGAAATTGCGTCGGAATTAAATAGAAAAGGCACAATGCCGACTTAAGTACAAGAAGACTGACTCTTCCTACTGTCTATGTCTTGAACCATTCCTGTGACTCTAGTTATAGATTCCGATGCTTCACCTCCGGTTTACTGTATCCCTGTGACCTTCTTATTGACGATGAAACACAGAAATTGCATCGGATTTAAATACAAAAGGCACAATGCCGACTTAAGTACAAGAAGACTGACTCTTCCTACTGTCTATGTTTTGAACCGTTTCTGTGGCATTACTTATAGATTCCGATGCTTCACTTCAGGTTTACTGTATCCTTTGCACCTTCTTATAGGCGACGAAACACAGAAATTGCATCGGAATTAAATAGAAAAGGCACAATGCCGAATTAAGTACAAGAAGGCTGACTCTTCCCACTGTCGATGTTTTGAACCATTCTTGAGACACTAGTTATAGATTCCGATGCTTCACCTCCGGTTTACTGTATCCCTCTAACCTTCTTATTGACGATGAAACACAGAAATTGCATCGGAATTAAATATAAAACGCACAATGCCGACTTAAGTACAAGAAGACTGACTCTTCCTACTGTCTATGTTTTGAACCATTCCTGAGACATTAGTTATAGATTCCGATGCTTCACTTCAGGTTTACTGTATCCTTTGCACCTTCTTATAGGCGACGAAACACAGAAATTGCATCGGAATTAAATAGAAAAGGCACAATGCCGAATTAAGTACAAGAAGGCTGACTCTTCCCACTGTCGATGTTTTGAACCATTCTTGAGACACTAGTTATAGATTCCGATGCTTCACCTCCGGTTTGCTGTATCCCTCTAACCTTCTTATTGACGATGAAACACAGAAATTGCATCGGAATTAAATAGAAAACGCACAATGCCGACTTAAGTACAAGAAGACTGACTCTTCTTACTGTCTGTGTTTTGAACCATTCCTGTGACGCTAGTTACAGATTCCGATGCTTCAGTTCAGGTTTACTGTATCCCTTGGACCTTCTTATTGACGATGAAACACAGAAATTGCATCGGAAATAATAGAAAAGGCACAATGCCGACTTAAGTACTAGAAGACCGACTCTCCTTACTGATTATGTTTTGAACCATTCCTGTAACACTAGTTATGGATTTCGATGCTTCACCTCAGGTTTATTGTATTCCTCTGACCTTCTAATTGACGATGAAACACAGAAATTGCATCGGAATTAAATAGAAAGGGCACATTGCAGACTTAAGAACAAGAAGACTGACTCGTCTTACTGACTATGATTTGAACCATTTCTGTGACACTAGTTAGAGATTCCGATGCTTCATTTCAGGTTTAATGTATCCCTATGACCTTCGTATTGACGATGACACACAGTAATTGCATCGGAATTAAATTGAAAAGACCACAATGCCGACTTAAGTACAAGAAGACTGACTCTTCTAACTGTCTATGTTTTTAACCATTCCTGTGACACTAGTATATTTATTATTATTATTCGTTACAGTCAACTTTGGACTACGCTAAGCATCAGTCATTTCTTGTGCTTTTTCTTGCGTTCTTCCCAGTACTTCTTCATTTTTTCTGAGTGGGCTTCTTTACGTTCTTGCGACCAGGTTGTTCCCGTCTTCTTTGATTGCGTTCGGTCTTTGAATCCCTGTATTTTGTTGATGGCATTCCTATATTCCATTCTGTTGTAAACTGTCTCTGGTATAATGTTCATTTCTGCAATGTCTTCTTTTACTTCTTTCAGCCAGTTAATTTGTGTCTTTCTGCTTTCCATGTATTCCAGGATTTTCTTTGCCGTTCTTTCTGGTGCCATTCTTTTGACATGCCCATAGAAACTCAGTCTTCTCTTTTTAAAGGATGTTGTCAGTTTTTCAATTTTCTCGTATAACTCTTTATTGGATCGCAATTTATAATCTTGTCCATCCTTTTTAGGTCCTAAGATCTTTCTCAGTATTTTTCTCTCTTTTATTTCCAATTTCTCCAACAGACGTTTTCTGTTCAGTGGGATGCATTCAATCGCATACAAACTTTCTGGTTTTATTACCGCATTGTAGTGCCTGAGCTTGGCATTGATGGAGATCGACTTTTTATTGTATACATTTCGGCATAGCTGGTATGCCGTTTCCATCTTTATTGATCTTTCCTGTAGTGAAACATTTGGTAACCCTGTCGGTGTAATCCATTCCCCTAGATACTTAAATTTATGAACTCTCTTAATTATTCCATATTTAGTTTGCAATGTCTGTGTTGGGTCTGTTTATCCTCTCGATCATCAGTCAGTTCTGTCTTTTCATACGATATTTGTAGACCTGTCTTCTCAGCGATCTCATGCAGCATTTCTATCTGAATCTTTGCTGTTTCGATGTCATCTGCCAATATTGCCATGTCATCAGCAAATGCCAGACATTCAATTTTTGTTTTATTTCTTCCTAACGTTATCCCATTTTTCACTCCAGCTTCTGCCATCTTCTTTCTCCATTCCCTGACCACTTTTTCAAGGACAATATTAAACAACAGTGGGGAGAGCCCATCCCCTTGTCTAACACCTGTTCCAATTACAAACGGTTGTGACAATCTACCCAAAAACTTCACTTGCGATTTTGTTCCCGTAAGGGTTTCCTGGATTAGACTTCTGCTTTTATCATCAATCCCAAATTCTTCTAATGTGTTAATCAGGGTTGGTCTATCAATAGAATCATATGCTTTTTTGAAGTCTATGAATGTAATTACTAGATTTTTCGATGTGCGTGCGCGAAGTTGTATTATGGAGAGTAGACTGAATATCTGTTCACTGCATGATCTTCCTTTTCTAAACCCAGCCTGATATTCACCCAGTTCTTTCTCTACCTGATTTTCAATCCTGTTTTGTAGTGCCTTGGATAGGATCTTATAGGCCACTGATAACAATGAGATACCTCTGTAGTTATTGGCATTTGTCTTGGCACCCTTCTTATGTAACGGATGAATCAATGCTGTCTTCCATTCCTCCGGAATCTTTTCTGTATTCCAAATCTCTTCAAACAGCGCCTCGAAATTATTTATTAAGTTTTCTCCTGCGTATTTCAGTAGTTCCGCGACTAACGAATCTTTACCAGATGCTTTATTGTTTTTCAATCCTTTCAAGATCTCTTTAATTTCTTCTTTATTAGGTGGTTCAGAGTCTGGTAGCTTATTCTTAGGCTTCTCAAATGTCAAGGTTTCATCAGGTCTTTTGCAGCTTAGCAGCGCTTCAAAGTAGTTCGCTAGGTGTTGGCAATTTTGTTCCACGCTGGTGATCAGATGTCCTTTTTCATCTTTGAAGCAGGGTGTCGGTGGTTTATATCTTGTTATTGTAGTTCTGAATGTTTGAAAGAAATTGCGTGTATTGTTCTTAGAAAATTCATCTTGTATTTTCTGTATTTGTTGTGTGTCATATTTCCTTCGTTCACTTTTAATGATTTTCGTCGTTTCACGTCTTTGCGTTTTGAACTGCTCCCAGTCAGTTGGCCTTTTGGTTGAGTTGTATTTCTCCCAAGTTCTGGCTCTTTCCTGTAGTGCTTTCTCACAGACCTCATTCCACCAGGGATGCTTTTTCTTTTTGGTTAGTAAAATTGTTTGTTCTGCTGCGTCTCGTATTGAGGTTGCAATTTCTTCCCATTTGTGACTTTTGATTTTATCTGTCTTTTCCTTGTAGTCGTCTAAGACTTGCTGATTGAGCATTAAGTCCTGTACTCTATATTTGGCTATTTTTGTTTCGTCACTCTTGTGACTTCTTTCTGGTGTTAATTTCATCTTAATTTTGGTCAGATAATGGTCAGAATCAAAGTTGGCCCCTTTCACCACCTGTACATCTTGAATGTCCCTTGAATTATCATAACTTATTGTCACGTGATCAATCTGGAACTCGCCAAGTAATTTGTTCGGTGATTTCCATGTTGTTTGTTTTTTGGGATTCTTCTGGAATTTAGTTGTCATAATGTTCAATTTGAATTTCTCACAAAACTCTACTAATCTCTGGCCATTCATGTTAGTTTTAGTGTGTGCTGTAAACCTCCCTGTGCTTTTTGATAATTCGTTTCTTCCAATTTGTGCATTAAGGTCTCCTAACAGAATTGTAGTGTGTTGCTCAGGGATCTTCCCTATTGTTTCTTCCAGTTCCTCCCAAAATGTCTGCACTTTCTCTAGATTTTGTTGGTTGTCTTTATTTATTGGTGCATGGGCATTTATAAGTGTGTACTTTTTATTTTTATTTCTGAATGTTATCAATGATATTCTTGGTGATTTAGATTTAAATTCTAGTACCTTAGTAGAGAATGAATTATGTATCACAAATGCTGTGCCATATACCCGAAGACCTTTTGTATTCTTTACTATCTGTGCTGGTTTCCCTTTATAAATCCTGTACTGGTCTGCCTGTACTGTATCCTCATCTGGGTATCTTGTTTCTTGTATAGCCAGAACTTTTAGTTTGTGTTCATCCATTAGTTTTGTCAGTTCTTTTTGTTTACCTGTTCTCAGCATTGAGTTCACGTTCAGTGTTCCTATGAACGTTTGATGTCTGTTCCTATGTTTAGCGTTAGGGATCCTAGGACCCTCC
Organism: Schistocerca piceifrons; assembly: GCF_021461385.2. Taxonomy (NCBI): domain Eukaryota; kingdom Metazoa; phylum Arthropoda; class Insecta; order Orthoptera; family Acrididae; genus Schistocerca; species Schistocerca piceifrons. The sequence continues at coordinate 34,261 of NW_025727718.1, read as the reverse complement.
GACTGGTCTGTTGCGCAATGATGCTGGGCCCCCGGATCCGAATGCCCAGCTTCGGTGGTATTACCACCACGGGGAGGAAACTTTCTCATTGCACCTTCCATTTCTGATACTTGGTTAAAGCTGTTGTTTCCAGAGGTATACACCTCCTTCCACTAAGACTTAGTTCGCTACACTAAGAAGTTAATTCAGGCCGCTCCTCTGGAGTACAAAAAAATGGTTCAAATGGCTCTGAGCACTATGGGACTCAACTGCTGAGGTCATTAGTCCCCTAGAACTTAGAACTAGTTAAACCTAACTAACATAAGGACATCACAAACAACCACGCCCGAGGCAGGATTCGAACCTGCGACCGTAGCGGTCTTGCGGTTCCAGACTGCAGCGCCTTTAACCGCACGGCTCTGGAGTACAGACACCTTTCGCAGCCGCTTCTCTGAAGTACAGACGCTGCTGATTGAAGATAACTCTTCCGCTCCAAAGCCGTTGGGACATATAGTGTCTTCTTCCGCCTTCTGGACCGTTGGTTAATCTTCACCTTTTCCGACAGTTCCGCCGTTCCGATGATCTTCATCTCCGCCTTCACTGCCGTTGAGGTCTCCACCGTTACCCTGGCAAGGGACCCTTACGAGGTACTATCACCCAGGGCAGGTGAACCAAGGTTTTTTAACGAGGTAGTTACTCCTCCCCCTCCTCCTTTTTCAACCGGGCTTGGGACCGGCTTTGGCGGAGTTAGTGACACTAGTTATAGATTCCGATGCTTCACTTCTGGTTTACTGTATACCTTGGACCATCTTATTGACGATGAAACACAGAAATTGCATCGGAATTAAATACAAAAGGCACAATGAAGATTAAGTACAAGAAGACGGACCCTTCTTACTGTCTATGTTTTTAACCATTCCTGTGACAAAAGTTCTACATTCCGATGCTTCACTTCAAGTTTACTGTATCCCTCTGACCATCTTATTGACGATGAAACACAGAAATTGAATCGGAATTAAATACAAAAGGCACAATGCCGACTTAAATACAAGAAGACTGACTCTTCTTACTGACTATGCTTTGAAAAATTCCTGTGACACTAGTTATAGATTCCGATGCTTCTCTTCAGCTTTACTGTATCCCTTGGACCTTCTTATTGACGATGAAACACTGAATATGCATCGGAAAAAAAACAGAAAATGCATAATGACGACTTAAGTACAAGAAGACTGACTCTTCTTACTGACTATGTTTGGAACCATTCCCGTGACACTAGTTATAGATTCCGATGCTTCACTTCAGGTACACTGTGTCCCACTGTCCTTCTTATTGACGATGAAACACAGAAATAGCAACTGAATTAAATACAAAAGGCACAATGCCGACTTAAGTACAAGAAGACTGACTCTTCTTACTGACTATGTTTTGAATCATTCCTGTGACACTAGTTATAGATTCCGCTGCTTCACTTCAGGTTTACTGTATCCCTCTGACCATCTTATTGACGATGAAACACAGAAATTGAATCGGAATTAGATACTAAAGGCACAATGCCGACTTAAATACAAGAAAACTGACCCTTCTTACTATCTATGTTTTGAACCATTCCTGTGACACTAGTTATAGATTCCGATGCTTCACTTCAGCTTTACTGTATCCATTGGACCTTCTTATTGACGATGAAACACTGAAATTGCATCGCAATTAAATGGAAAAAGCGCAATGGCGACTTAAGTACAAGAAGACTGACTCTTCTTACTGACTATGTTTGGAACCATTCCTGTGAAACTAGTTATAGATTCCGATGCTTCACTTCAGGTATACTGTTTACCTCTGTCCTTCTTATTGACGATGAAACACAGAAATAGCAACTGAATTAAATACAAAAGGCACAATGCCAACTTAAGTACAAAAAGACTGACTCTTCTTACTGACTATGTTTTGAAGCAATACTGTGACACTAGTTATAGATTCCGATGCTTCACTTCAGGTTTACTGTATCCCTTGGACCTTCTTATTGACGATGAAACACAGAAATTGCATCGGAATTAAATACAAAAAGCAAAATGCCGACTTAAGTACAAGAAGACTGACTCTTCTCACTGTCTATGTTTTGAATAATTCCTGTGACGCTAGTTATAGATTCCGATGCTTCCTTTCAGGTTTACTGTATCCCTTGGTCGTTCTTATTGACGACGAAACTCAGAAATTGCATCGGAATTAAATAGAAAAGGCACAATGCCGAATTATGTACAAGAAGACTGTCTCTTCCTACTGTCTGTGCTTTGAACCATTCCTGTGACACTAGTTACAGATTCCGATGCTTCACTTCAGGTTTACTGTATCCCATTGGACCTTCTTATTGCCGATGAAACACAGAAATTGCATCGGAACTAAATACAAAAGGCACAATGCCGAATTAAGTACAAGAAGACTGGCTCTTCTGACTGTCTATGTTTTCAACCATTCCTGTGACGCTAGTTATAGATTCTGATGCTTCACTTCAGGTTTACTGTATCACTTGGACCTTCTTATTGACGACGAAACACAGAAATAGCGTCGGATTTAAATACAAAAGGAACAATGCCGACTTAAGTACATGAAGACTGACTCTTCCTACTGTCTATGTTTTGAACCGTTTCTGTGGCATTACTTATAGATTCCGATGCTTCACTTCAGGTTTACTGTATCCTTTGCACCTTCTTATTGCCGACGAAACACAGAAATTGCGTCGGAATTAAATAGAAAAGGCACAATGCCGACTTAAGTACAAGAAGACTGACTCTTCCTACTGTCTATGTTTTGAACCATTCCTGTGACTCTAGTTATAGATTCCGATGCTTCACCTCCGGTTTACTGTATCCCTGTGACCTTCTTATTTACGATGAAACACAGAAATTGCATCGGAATTAAATAGAAATGGCACAATGCCGACTTAAGTACAAGAAGACTGACTCTTCTTACTGTCTATGTTTTGAACCATTCCTGTGACGCTAGCTACAGATTCCGATGCTTCACTTCAGGTTTACTGTATCCCTTGGACCTTCTCATTGACGATGAAACACAGAAATTGCATCGGAATTAAATACAAAAGGCACAATACCGACTTAAGTACAAGAAGACTGACTCGTCTTACTGACTATGTTTTGAACCATTGCTGTGACACTAGTTAGAGATTCCGATGCTTAATTTCAGGTTTACTGTATCCCTCTGACCTTCGTATTGACGATGAAACACAGTAATTGCATCGGAATGAAATTGAAAAGGGCACAATGCCGATTTAAGTACAAGAAGACTGACTCTTCTTACTGACTATGTTTTGAACCATTCCTGTGACACTAGTTATAGATTCCGATGATTCACATCAGCTTTACTGTATCCCTCGGACCTTCTTATTGACGATGAAACACAGAAATTTCATCGGAATTAAATACAAAAGGTACAATGCCGACTTAAGTACAAGAAGACGGACTCTTCTTACTATGATTTGAACCACTCCTATGACACTAGTTATAGATTCCGATGGTTCTCTTCAGGTTTACTGTATCCCTTGGACCTTCTTATTGACGATGAAACACAGAAATTGCATCGGAATTAAATAGAAAAGGCACAATGCAGACTTAAGTACAAGAAGACTGACTCTTCCTACTGTCTATATTTTGAACCATTCCTGTGACACTAGTTTTAGATTCCGATGCTTCACTTCAGGTTTACTGTATCCCTCTGACCTTCTTATTGACGATGAAGCACAGAAATTGAATCGGAATTAAATACAAAAGGCACAATGCCGACTTAAGTACAAGAGGACTGACTCTTCCTACTGTCTATGTTTTGAACCATTCCTGTGACACTAGTTATAGATTCCGATGTTTCACCTCCGTTTTACTGTATCCCTGTGACCTTCTTAATTACGATGAAACACAGAAATTGCATCGGAATTAAATTGAAATGGCACAATGCCGACTTAAGTGCAAGAAGACTGACGCTTCTTACTGTCAATGTTTTGAAACATTCCTGTGACGCTAGTTATAGATTTCGATGCTTCACCTCAGGTTTACTGTATCCCTCTGACCTTATTGACGATAAAACACAGAAACTGCATCGGAATTAAATACAAAAGGCACAATGCCGACTTAAGTACAAGGAGACGAGACTCTTCTTACTGGCTATGCTTTGAACCATTCCTGTGACACTAGTTATAGATTCCGATGCTTCACTTCAGGTTTGCTGAATCCCTTGGACCCTCTTATTGACGATGAAACACAGAAATTGCATCGGAATTAAATACAAAAGGTGCAATGCCGACATAAGTACAAGAAGACTGACTCGTCTTACCGGATATATCGTGATCCATTCCTGTGACACTAGTTATAGATTCCGATACTTCACTTCAGGTTTACTGTATCCCTCGGACCTTCTTATTGACGATGAAACACAGAAATTGCATCGGAATTAAATACAAAAGGCACAATGCCGACTTAAGTACAAGGAGACGAGACTCCTCTTACTGGTTATGTTTTGAACAATTCCTGTGACACTAGTTATAGATTCCGATGCTTCACTTCAGGTTTACTGTATCCTTTGGACCTTCTTATTGGCGACGAACTACGGAAATTGCATCGGAAATAAATAGAAAAGGCATAATGCCGACTTAAGTAAAAGAAGACTGACTCATCTTACTGACTATGTGTTGAACCATTCCATTGACATTAGTTACAGATTCCGATGCTTCATTTCAGGTTTACTGTATCCCTCTGACCTTCGTATTGACGATGAGACACCGTAATTACATCGGGATTAAATTGAAAAGGGCACAATGCCGACATAAGTACAAGAGGACTGACTCTTCATACTGTCTATGTTTTGAACCATTCCTGTGACACTTGTTATAGATTGCGATGCTTCACTTCAGGTTTACTGTATCCTTTGCACCTTCTTATTGGCGACGAAACACAGAAATTGCATCGGAATTAAATACAAAAGGCACAATGCCGACTTAAGTACAAGAGAACTGACTCTTCCTACTGTCTATGCTTGAACCATTCCTGTGACACTAGTTATAGATTCCGATGTTTCACCTCCGTTTTACTGTATCCCTGTGACCTTCTTATTTACGATGAAACACAGAAATTGCATCGGAATTAAATTGAAATGGCACAATGCCGACTTAAGTGCAAGAAGACTGACGCTTCTTACTGTCAATGTTTTGAAACATTCCTGTGACGCTAGTTATAGATTCCGATGCTTTTCTCAGGTTTACTGTATCCCTCTGACCTTCTTATTGACGATGATATACAGAAATTGCAACGGAATTAAATAGAAAAGGCACAATACCGACTTAAGTACAAGAAGACTGACTCGTCTTACTGACTATGTTTTGAACGATTCCTGTGACACTAGTTAGAGATTCCGATGCTTCATTTTAGGTTCACTGTATCCCTCTGACCTTCGAAATGACGATGAAACACAGTAATTGCATCGGAATTAAATTGAAAAGGGCACAATGTCGACTTAAGTACAAGAAGACTGACTCTTCTTACTGTCTATGTTTTGAACCATTCCTGTGATACTAGTTAAAGATTCCGATACTTCACTTCAGGTTTACTGTATACCTTGGACCTTCTTATTGACGATGAAACACAGAAATTGCATCGGAACTAAATACAAAAGGCACAATGCCGCCTTAAGTACAAGAAAACTGACTCTTCCATCTGTCTATGCTGTGGACGAATCCTGTGACATTAGTTATAGATTCCGATGTTTCACTTCAGGATTACTGTATACTTTGGACCTTCTTATTGGTGACGAAAAACAGAAATTGCATCGGAATTAAATACAAAAGGCACAATGCCGACTTAAGTACAAGAGAACTGACTCTTCCTACTGTCTATGTTTTGAACCATTCCTGTGACACTAGTTATAGATTCCGATGCTTCAAATCAGGTTTACTGTATCCCTCTGACCTTCTTTTTGACGATCAAATACAGAAATTGCATCGGAATTAACCAGAAATGGCACAATGCCGACTTAAGTACAAGAAGACTGACTCTTCTTACTGACTATACCTTGATCCATTCCTGTGACACAAGTTATAGATTCCGATGTTCCCTTCAGGTTAACTGTATCCCTTGGACCTTCTTATTGATGATGAAACACAGAAATTGCAGCGGAATTAAATACAAAAGGCACAATGCCGACTTAAGTACAAGAACACTGACTCCTCTTACTGACTATGTTTTGAACCGTTCCTGTGACACTAGTTATTTATTCAGACTCTTCACTTCAGGTTTACTGTAACCCTAGAACCTTCTTATTGACGAGGAAACACAGAAATAGCATCGGAACTAAATACACAAGTCACAATGCGGACTTAAGTACAAGAAGACTGACTCTTCCTACTGACTATGTGTTGAAGCATTCCTGTGACACTAGTTAGAGATTCCGATGCTTCACTTCAGGTATACGGTATGCCTCTGACCTTCTTATTGACGATGAAACACAGTAATTGCATCTGAATTAAATTGAAAAGTGTACAATGCCGACTTAAGTACAAGAAGACTGACTCTTCCTACTGTCTATGTTTTGAACCATTCCTGTGACACTAGTTATAGATTCCGATGCTTCACTTCAGGTTTACTGTGTCCCTCTGACCTTCCGTTTAACGATGAAACACAGAAATTGCATCGGAATTAAATACAAAAGGCACAATGTGGACTTAAGTACAAGAAGTCTGACTCTTCCTACTGTCTATGCTTTGAACGATTCCTGTGACATTAGTTATGGATTCCGATGCTTCACTTCAGGTTTACTGTATCCTTTGGACCTTCTTATTGGCGACGAACTACGGAAATTGCATCGGAATTAAATAGAAAAGGCATAATGCCGACATAAGTAAAAGAAGACTGACTCATCTTACTGACTATGTGTTGAACCATTCCATTGACATTAGTTACAGATTCCGATGCTTCATTTCAGGTTTACTGTATCCCTCTGACCTTCGTATTGACGATGAGACACCGTAATTACATCGGGATTAAATTGAAAAGGGCACAATGCCGACATAAGTACAAGAGGACTGACTCTTCATACTGTCTATGTTTGAACCATTCCTGTGACACTTGTTATAGATTGCGATGCTTCACTTCAGGTTTACTGTATCCTTTGCACCTTCTTATTGGCGACGAAACACAGAAATTGCATCGGAATTAAATACAAAAGGCACAATGCCGACTTAAGTACAAGAGAACTGACTCTTCCTACTGTCTATGTTTTGAACCATTCCTGTGACACTAGTTATAGATTCCGATGTTTCACCTCCGTTTTACTGTATCCCTGTGACCTTCTTATTTACGATGAAACACAGAAATTGCATCGGAATTAAATTGAAATGGCACAATGCCGACTTAAGTGCAAGAAGACTGACGCTTCTTACTGTCAATGTTTTGAAACATTCCTGTGACGCTAGTTATAGATTTCGATGCTTCACCTCGGGTTTACTGTATCCCTCTGACCTTATTGACGATAAAACACAGAAATTGCATCGGAATTAAATACAAAAGGCACAATGCCGACTTAAGTACAAGGAGACGAGACTCTTCTTACTGGCTATGCTTTGAACCATTCCTGTGACACTAGTTATAGATTCCGATGCTTCACTTCAGGTTTGCTGAATCCCTTGGACCCTCTTATTGACGATGAAACACAGAAATTGCGTCGGAATTAAATACAAAAGGTGCAATGCCGACATAAGTACAAGAAGACTGACTCGTCTTACCGGATATATCGTGATCCATTCCTGTGACACTAGTTATAGATTCCGATACTTCACTTCAGGTTTACTGTATCCCTCGGACCTTCTTATTGACGATGAAACTCAGAAATTGCATCGGAATTAAATACAAAAGGCACAATGCCGACTTAAGTACAAGGAGACGAGACTCTTCTTACTGGCTATGTTTTGAACAATTCCTGTGACACTAGTTATAGATTCCGATGCTTCACTTCAGGTTTGCTGAATTCCTTGGACCCTCTTATTGACGATGAAACACAGAAATTGCATCGGAATTAAATACAAAAGGCGCAATGCCGACTTAAGTACAAGAAGACTGACTCATCTTACTGACTATGCTTTGAACCGTTCCTGTGACACTAATTATAGATTCCGATGCTTCACTTCAGGTTTACTGTATCCCTTGGACCTTTTTAATGATGATGAAACAAAGAAATTGCATCGGAATTAAAAACAAAAGGCACAATGCCGACTTAAGTACAAGAAGACTGACTCATCCTACTGTCTTTGTTTATGAACCATTCCTGTGACATTAGTTATAGATTCCGATGCTTCACTTCAGGTTTACTGTATCCTTTGCACCTGCTTATTGGCGACGAAACACAGAAATTGCATCGGAATTAAATAGAAAAGGCACAATGCCGACTTCAGTACAAGAAGACTAACTCTTCCTACTGTCTATGTTTTGAACCATTCCTGTGACACTAGTTATAGATTCCGATGCTTCACCTCCGGTTTACTGTATCCCTCTGACCTTCTTATTGACGATGAAACACAGATATTGCTTCGGAATTAAATAGTAAAGGCACAATGCCGACTTAAGTACAAGAAGACTGACTCTCCTTACTGACTACGTTTTGAACCATTCCTGTGACACTAGTTATAGATTCCGATGCTTTTCTCAGGTTTACTGTATCCCTCTGACCTTCTTATTGACGATGATATACAGAAATTGCAACGGAATTAAATAGAAAAGGCACAATACCGACTTAAGTACAAGAAGACTGACTCGTCTTACTGACTATGTTTTGAACGATTCCTGTGACACTAGTTAGAGATTCCGATGCTTCATTTTAGGTTCACTGTATCCCTCTGACCTTCGAAATGACGATGAAACACAGTAATTGCATCGGAATTAAATTGAAAAGGGCACAATGTCGACTTAAGTACAAGAAGACTGACTCTTCTTACTGTCTATGTTTTGAACCATTCCTGTGATACTAGTTAAAGATTCCGATACTTCACTTCAGGTTTACTGTATACCTTGGACCTTCTTATTGACGATGAAACACAGAAATTACATCGGAACTAAATACAAAAGGCACAATGCCGCCTTAAGTACAAGAAAACTGACTCTTCCATCTGTCTATGCTGTGGACGAATCCTGTGACATTAGTTATAGATTCCGATGTTTCACTTCAGGATTACTGCATACTTTGGACCTTCTTATTGGCGACGAAAAACAGAAATTGCGTCGGAATTAAATAGAAAAGGCACAATGCCGACTTAAGTACAAGAACACTGACTCTTCCTACTGTCTGTGTTTTGTACCATTCCTGTGACACTAGTTATAGATTCCGATGCTTCACTTCTGGTTTACTGTATCCCTCTGACCTTCGTATTGGCGATGAATCACAGAAATTGCATCGGAAATAAATACAAAAGGCACAATGCCGACTTAAGTACATGTAGACTAAATCTTCCCACTGTCTATGTTTTGCACCATTCCTGTGACACTAGTTACAGATTCCGATCCTTCATTTCAGGTTTACTGTATCCCTTAGACCTTCTTATTGACGATGAAACACAGATAGTGCATCGGAATTAAATAAAAAGGCACAATGCAAATTTAAGTACAAAAAGACTGACTCTTCCTACTGTCTATGTTTGGAACCATTCCTGTGACACTAGTTATAGATTCCGATGCTTCAAATCAGGTTTACTGTATCCCTCTGACCTTCTTTTTGACGATCAAATACAGAAATTGCATCGGAATTAACCAGAAATGGCACAATGCCGACTTAAGTACAAGAAGACTGACTCTTCTTACTGACTATACCTTGATCCATTCCTGTGACACAAGTTATAGATTCCGATGTTCCCTTCAGGTTAACTGTATCCCTTGGACCTTCTTATTGATGATGAAACACAGAAATTGCAGCGGAATTAAATACAAAAGGCACAATGCCGACTTAAGTACAAGAACACTGACTCCTCTTACTGACTATGTTTTGAACCGTTCCTGTGACACTAGTTATTTATTCAGACTCTTCACTTCAGGTTTACTGTAACCCTAGAACCTTCTTATTGACGAGGAAACACAGAAATAGCATCGGAACTAAATACACAAGTCACAATGCGGACTTAAGTACAAGAAGACTGACTCTTCCTACTGACTATGTGTTGAAGCATTCCTGTGACACTAGTTAGAGATTCCGATGCTTCACTTCAGGTATACGGTATGCCTCTGACCTTCTTATTGACGATGAAACACAGTAATTGCATCTGAATTAAATTGAAAAGTGTACAATGCCGACTTAAGTACAAGAAGACTGACTCTTCCTACTGTCTATGTTTTGAACCATTCCTGTGACACTAGTTATAGATTCCGATGCTTCACTTCAGGTTTACTGTGTCCCTCTGACCTTCCTTTTAACGATGAAACACAGAAATTGCATCGGAATTAAATACAAAAGGCACAATGTGGACTTAAGTACAAGAAGTCTGACTCTTCCTACTGTCTATGCTTTGAACGATTCCTGTGACATTAGTTATGGATTCCGATGCTTCACTTCAGGTTTACTGTATCCTTTGGACCTTCTTATTGGCGACGAACTACGGAAATTGCATCGGAATTAAATAGAAAAGGCATAATGCCGACTTAAGTAAAAGAAGACTGACTCATCTTACTGACTATGTGTTGAACCATTCCATTGACATTAGTTACAGATTCCGATGCTTCATTTCAGGTTTACTGTATCCCTCTGACCTTCGTATTGACGATGAGACACCGTAATTACATCGGGATTAAATTGAAAAGGGCACAATGCCGACATAAGTACAAGAGGACTGACTCTTCATACTGTCTATGTTTTGAACCATTCCTGTGACACTTGTTATAGATTGCGATGCTTCACTTCAGGTTTACTGTATCCTTTGCACCTTCTTATTGGCGACGAAACACAGAAATTGCATCGGAATTAAATACAAAAGGCACAATGCCGACTTAAGTACAAGAGAACTGACTCTTCCTACTGTCTATGTTTTGAACCATTCCTGTGACACTAGTTATAGATTCCGATGTTTCACCTCCGTTTTACTGTATCCCTGTGACCTTCTTATTTACGATGAAACACAGAAATTGCATCGGAATTAAATTGAAACGGCACAATGCCGACTTAAGTGCAAGAAGACTGACGCTTCTTACTGTCAATGTTTTGAAACATTCCTGTGACGCTAGTTATAGATTTCGATGCTTCACCTCAGGTTTACTGTATCCCTCTGACCTTATTGACGATAAAACACAGAAATTGCATCGGAATTAAATACAAAAGGCACAATGCCGACTTAAGTACAAGGAGACGCGACTCTTCTTACTGGCTATGCTTTGAACCATTCCTGTGACACTAGTTATAGATTCCGATGCTTCACTTCAGGTTTGCTGAATCCCTTGGACCCTCTTATTGACGATGAAACACAGAAATTGCATCGGAATTAAATACAAAAGGTGCAATGCCGACATAAGTACAAGAAGACTGACTCGTCTTACCGGATATATCGTGATCCATTCCTGTGACACTAGTTATAGATTCCGATGCTTCACTTCAGGTTTGCTGAATTCCTTGGACCCTCTTATTGACGATGAAACACAGAAATTGCATCGGAATTAAATACAAAAGGCGCAATGCCGACTTAAGTACAAGAAGACTGACTCATCTTACTGACTATGCTTTGAACCGTTCCTGTGACACTAATTATAGATTCCGATGCTTCACTTCAGGTTTACTGTATCCCTTGGACCTTTTTAATGATGATGAAACAAAGAAATTGCATCGGAATTAAAAACAAAAGGCACAATGCCGACTTAAGTACAAGAAGACTGACTCATCCTACTGTCTTTGTTTATGAACCATTCCTGTGACATTAGTTATAGATTCCGATGCTTCACTTCAGGTTTACTGTATCCTTTGCACCTGCTTATTGGCGACGAAACACAGAAATTGCATCGGAATTAAATAGAAAAGGCACAATGCCGACTTCAGTACAAGAAGACTAACTCTTCCTACTGTCTATGTTTTGAACCATTCCTGTGACACTAGTTATAGATTCCGATGCTTCACCTCCGGTTTACTGTATCCCTCTGACCTTCTTATTGACGATGAAACACAGATATTGCTTCGGAATTAAATAGTAAAGGCACAATGCCGACTTAAGTACAAGAAGACTGACTCTCCTTACTGACTACGTTTTGAACCATTCCTGTGACACTAGTTATAGATTCCGATGCTTTTCTCAGGTTTACTGTATCCCTCTGACCTTCTTATTGACGATGATATACAGAAATTGCAACGGAATTAAATAGAAAAGGCACAATACCGACTTAAGTACAAGAAGACTGACTCGTCTTACTGACTATGTTTTGAACGATTCCTGTGACACTAGTTAGAGATTCCGATGCTTCATTTTAGGTTCACTGTATCCCTCTGACCTTCGAAATGACGATGAAACACAGTAATTGCATCGGAATTAAATTGAAAAGGGCACAATGTCGACTTAAGTACAAGAAGACTGACTCTTCTTACTGTCTATGTTTTGAACCATTCCTGTGATACTAGTTAAAGATTCCGATACTTCACTTCAGGTTTACTGTATACCTTGGACCTTCTTATTGACGATGAAACACAGAAATTGCATCGGAACTAAATACAAAAGGCACAATGCCGCCTTAAGTACAAGAAAACTGACTCTTCCATCTGTCTATGCTGTGGACGAATCCTGTGACATTAGTTATAGATTCCGATGTTTCACTTCAGGATTACTGTATACTTTGGACCTTCTTATTGGCGACGAAAAACAGAAATTGCGTCGGAATTAAATAGAAAAGGCACAATGCCGACTTAAGTACAAGAACACTGACTCTTCCTACTGTCTGTGTTTTGTACCATTCCTGTGACACTAGTTATAGATTCCGATGCTTCACCTGAGGTTCACTGTTTCCCTCTGACCTTCTTATTGACGATGAAACACAGAAATTGCATCGGAATTAAATGGAAAAGGCACAATGCCGTCTTAAGTACAAGCAGACGGACTCTTCTTAGTGTGTATGTTTTGAACCATTCCTATGTCGCTAGTTACAGATTCCGATGCTTCACTTCAGGTTTACAGTATCCCTTGGACCTTCTTATTGACGAAGAAACACAGAAATAGCATCGGAATGACATAGAAAAGCACAATGCCGTCTTAAGTACAAGCAGACTGACTCTTCTTACTGACTATGAGTTGAACCATTCCTGTTACACTAGTCAGAGATTCCGATGCTTCACTTCAGGTTTACTGTATCCCTCTGACCTTTTTATTGACGATGAACACAGTAATTGCATCGGAATTTAATTGAAAAGGGCACAATGCCGACTTAGGTACAAGAAGACTGTCTCTTCTTACTGTCTATGTTTTGAACCAATCCTGTGACACTAGTTATAGATTCCGATGCTCCCATTTACGTTTACCGTAACCCTTGGACCTTCTTATTGACGATGAAACACAGAAATTGCATCGAAATTAAATACAAAAGGCACAATGCCGACTTAAGTACAAGAAGACTGATTCTTCTTACTGACTATGCTTTGAACCATTCCTGTAACACTAGTTATAGATTCCGATGCTTCACTTCTGGTTTACTGTATCCCTCTGACCTTCGTATTGACGATGAATCACAGAAATTGCATCGGAAATAAATACAAAAGGCACAATGCCGACTTAAGTACATGTAGACTAAATCTTCCTACTGTCTATGTTTTGCACCATTCCAGTGACACTAGTTACAGATTCCGATCCTTCATTTCAGGTTTACTGTATCCCTTAGACCTTCTTATTGACGATGAAACACAGATAGTGCATCGGAATTAAATAAAAAGGCACAATGCAAATTTAAGAACAAAAAGACTGACTCTTCCTACTGTCTATGTTTGGAACCATTCCTGTGACACTAGTTATAGATTCCGATGCTTCAAATCAGGTTTACTGTATCCCTCTGACCTTCTTTTTGACGATCAAATACAGAAATTGCATCGGAATTAACCAGAAATGGCACAATGCCGACTTAAGTACAAGAAGACTGACTCTTCTTACTGACTATACCTTGATCCATTCCTGTGACACAAGTTATAGATTCCGATGTTCCCTTCAGGTTAACTGTATCCCTTGGACCTTCTTATTGATGATGAAACACAGAAATTGCAGCGGAATTAAATACAAAAGGCACAATGCCGACTTAAGTACAAGAACACTGACTCCTCTTACTGACTATGTTTTGAACCGTTCCTGTGACACTAGTTATTTATTCAGACTCTTCACTTCAGGTTTACTGTAACCCTAGAACCTTCTTATTGACGAGGAAACACAGAAATAGCATCGGAACTAAATACACAAGTCACAATGCGGACTTAAGTACAAGAAGACTGACTCTTCCTACTGACTATGTGTTGAAGCATTCCTGTGACACTAGTTAGAGATTCCGATGCTTCACTTCAGGTTTACGGTATGCCTCTGACCTTCTTATTGACGATGAAACACAGTAATTGCATCTGAATTAAATTGAAAAGTGTACAATGCCGACTTAAGTACAAGAAGACTGACTCTTCCTACTGTCTATGTTTTGAACCATTCCTGTGACACTAGTTATAGATTCCGATGCTTCACTTCAGGTTTACTGTATCCCTCTGACCTTCCTTTTAACGATGAAACACAGAAATTGCATCGGAATTAAATACAAAAGGCACAATGCCGACATAAGTACAAGAGGACTGACTCATCATACTGTCTATGTTTTGAACCATTCCTGTGACACTTGTTATAGATTGCGATGCTTCACTTCAGGTTTACTGTATCCCTTGGACCTTCTTATTGACGATGAATCCCAGAAATTTCATCGTAATTACATACAAAAGGCAAAATGCTGACTTATGGACAAGAAGACTGACTCTTCTTACTGTCAATTTTTGAACCATTCCTGTGACATTAGTTATGGATTCCGATGTTTCACTTCAGGTTTACTGTATCCTTTGGACCTTCTTATTGGTCGACGAAACACAGAAATTGCATCGGGATTAAATAGAAAAGGCACAATGCCGACTTAAATACAAGCACACTGACTCCTCTTACTGACTATATTTTGAAACACTCCAGTGACACTAGTTATAGATTCCGATGCTTCACTTCAGCTTTACTGTATCCCTTGGACATTCTTATTGACGATGAAACACTGAAATTGCATCGGAATTAAATAGAAAATGCACAATGCCGACTTAAGTACAAGAAGACTGACTCTTCTTACTGACTATGGTTGGAGCCATTCCTGTGACACTAGTTATAGATTCCGATGCTTCACTTCAGATTTACTGTGTCCCTCTGACCTTCTTATTGACGACGAAACACAGAAATTGCATCGGAATTAAATAGAAAAGGCACAATGCCGACTTATGTACAAGAAGACTGTCTCTTCCTACTGTCTATGTTTCGAACCATTCCTGTGACACTAGTTATGGATTCCGATGCTTCACTTCAGGTTTACTGTATCCCTTGGACCTTCTTATTGACGATGAAATACAGAAATTGCATCGAAATCAAATACAAAAGGCAAAATGCCGACTTAAGTACAAGAAGACTGACTCTTCTTACTGTCTATGTTTTGAACCATTCCTGTGACACTATTTATAGATTCCGATGCTTCACTTCTGGTTTACTGTATCCCTTGGACCTTCTTATTGACGATGAATCACAGAAATTGCATCGGAATTAAATACAAAAGGCAAAATGACGACTTAAGTACAAGAAGACTGACTCTTCTTACTGTCTATTTTTGAACCATTCCTGTGACGCTAGTTATAGATTCCGATGCTTCACTTCTGGTTTACTGTATCCCTTGGACCTTCTTATTGACGATGAATCACAGAAATTGCATCGGAATTAAATAGAAAAGGCACAATGCCGGCTTAAGTACAAGAAGACTGACTCTTCCTACTGTCTATGTTTTGAACCATTCCTTTGACTCTAGTTATAGATTCCGATGCTTCACTTCAGGTTTACTGTATCCCTTGGACCTTCTTATTGACGATGAAACACAGAAATTGCATCGGAATTAAATAGAAAAGGCACAATGCCGATCTAAGTACAAGAAGACTTACTCTTCTTACTGACTATGATTTGATCCATTCCTGTGACACTAGTTTTAGATTCAGATGCTTCCCTTCAGGTTTACTGTATCCCTCTGACCTTCTTATTGGTCGACGATACACAGAAATTGCATCGAGATTAAATAGAAAAGGCACAATGCCGACTTAAGTACAAGAAGACAGACTCTTCCTACTGTCTATGTTTTGAACCATTCCTGTCACGCTAGTTATAGATTCCGAAGCTTCACCTCACGTTCACTGTATCCCTCTGACGGTCTTATTGACGATGAAGCACTGAAATTGCATCGGAACCAAATTCAAAAGGCACAATGCCGACTTAAGTACAAGAAGACTGACTCTTCTTACTGACTATGTGTTGAACCATTCCTGTGACACTAGTTAGAGATTCCGATGCCTCACTTCAGGTTTACTGTATCCCTCTGACCTTCGTATTGACGACGAAACACAGAAATTGCATCGGATATACATACAAAAGGCACAATGCCGACTAAAGTACATGTACACTGAATCTTCCTACTGTCTATGTTTGAACCATTCCTGTGACACTAGTTATAGATTCCAATGCTTCACTTCAGGTTTACTGTATCCCTCTGACCTTCTTTTTGACGATGAAACACGGAAATTGCGTCGGAATGAAATAGAAAAGGCACAATTTCAACTTAAGTACACGAAGACTGACTCTTCTTACAGACTATATCTTGATCCATTCCTATGACACTAGTTATAGATTCCGATGCTTCACTTCAGGTTTACTGTATCCCTTGGACCTTCTTATTGACGATGAAACACAGAAATTGCATCGGAATTAAATTGAAAAGGGCACAATGTCGACTTAAGTACAAGAAGACTGACTCTTCTTACTGTCTATGTTTTGAACCATTCCTGTGACACTAGTTATAGATTCCGATGCTTCACTTCTGGTTTACTGTATCCCTCGGACCTTCGTATTGACGATGAAACACATAAATTGCATCGGAATTAAATACAAAAGGCACAATGCCGACTTAAGTATAGGAAGACTGACTCTTCTTACTGATTAAGTTTTGAACCATTCCCGTGACACTAGTTATTGATTCCGATGCTTCACTTCAGGTTTACTGTATCCCTAGGACTTTCTTATTGACAATGAAACTCGGAAATAGCATCGGAACTAAATACAAAAGGCACAATGCCGAAATAAGTACAAGAAGACTGACTCTTCCTACTGTCTATGTTTTGAACGAATCCTGTGACATTAGTTTTAGATTCCGATGCTTCACTTCAGGATTACTGTATCCTTTGGACCTTCTTATTTGCGACGAAACACAGGAATTGCATCGGAATTAAATAGAAAATGCACAATACCGACTTAAGCACAAGACGACTGACTCTTCCTACTGTCTATGTTTTGAACCATTCCTGTGAAACTAGTTATAGATTCCGATGTTTGACTTAGGGTTTACTGTATCCCTCTGACCTTCTTTTTGACGATGAAACACAGAAATTGCATCGGAATTAAATAGAAAAGGCACAATGCCGACTTAAGTACAAGAAGACTGACTCTTCTTACTGACTATGTTTTGAACCATTCCTGTGACACTAGTTGAAGATTCCGATACTTCACTTCAGGTTTACTGTAACCCTAGAGCCTTACTATTGACGATGAAACACAGAAATTGCATCGGAAATAAATACAAAAGGCACAATGCCGAATTAAGTACAAGAAGACTGACTCTTCTTACTGACTATGTGTTGAACCATTCCTGTGACACTAGTTAGAGATTCCGATGCTTCACTTCAGGTTTACTGTATCCCTCTGACCATCTTATTGACGATGAAACACAGTAATTGCATCGGAATTAAATTAAAAAGGGCACAATGCCAACTTAAGTACAAGAAGACTGACTCTTCTTACTTTCTATGATTTGAACCATTCCTGTTAGACTAGTTACAGATTTCGATGCTCAGCTTCAGGTTTACTGTATCCCTTGGACCTTCTTGTTGACGATGAAACACAGAAATTGCATCGGAATTAAATACTAATGGCGCAATGCCGATTTAAGTACAAGAAGACTGACTCTTCTTACAGACAATGCTTTGAACCATTCCTATGACACTACATAGAGATTCCGATGCTTCACTTCAGGTTTACTGTATCCCTCTGACCTTCTTATTGACGATGAAACACAGAAATTGCATCGGAACTAAATACAAAAGGCACAATGCCAACTTAAGTACAAGAAGACTGACTCTTCTTAGTGACTATGATTTGATCCATTCCTGTGACACTTGGTATAGATTCCGATGCTTCACTTCTGGTTTACTGTATCCCTCTGACTTTCGTTTTGACGATGAAACACAGAAACTGCATCGGAATTAAATAGAAAAGGCACAATGCCGACTTCAGTACAAGAAGACTGACTCTTCTTACTGACTATATCTTAATCCACTCCTGCGACACTAGTTATAGATTCAGATGTTTCACTTCAGGTTTTCTGTATCCCTTGGACCTTCTTATTGACGATGAAACACAGAAATTGCACCGGAATTAAATACAAAAGGCACAATGCCGACTTAAGAACAGGAAGACTGACTCTTCTTACAACCTATGTGTTGAACCATTCCTGTGACACTAGTTTGAGATTCCGATGCCTCACTTCAGGTTTACTGTATCCCTCTGACCTTCTTATTCACGATGAAACACAGTATTTGCATCTGAATTAAATAGAAGAGGCACAATGCCGACTTAAGTAAATGAAGTCTGACTCTTCCTACTGTCTATGTTTTGAACCATTCCTGTGATACTAGTTATAGATTCCGATGCTTCACTTCTGGTTTACTGTATCCCTCGGACCTTCGTATTGACGATGAAACACATAAATTGCATCGGAATTAAATACAAAAGGCACAATGCCGACTTAAGTATAGGAAGACTGACTCTTCTTACTGATTAAGTTTTGAACCATTCCCGTGACACTAGATATTGATTCCGATGCTTCACTTCAGGTTTACTGTATCCCTAGGACTTTCTTATTGACAATGAAACTCGGAAATAGCATCGGAACTAAATACAAAAGGCACAATGCCGAAATAAGTACAAGAAGACTGACTCTTCCTACTGTCTATGTTTTGAACGAATCCTGTGATATTAGTTTTAGATTCCGATGCTTCACTTCAGGATTACTGTATCCTTTGGACCTTCTTATTTTCGACGAAACACAGAAATTGCATCGGAATTAAATAGAAAAGGCACAATACCGACTTAAGCACAAGACGACTGACTCTTCCTACTGTCTATGTTTTGAACCATTCCTGTGACACTAGTTATAGATTCCGATGCTTCACCTCAGGTTCACTGTATCCCTCTGACTTTCTTATTGACGATGAAACACAGATAGTGCATCGGAATTAAATACAAAGGGCACAATGCCAACTTAAGTACAAGTAGACTGACTCTTCCTACTGTCTATGTTTTGAACCATTCCTGTGAAACTAGTTATAGATTCCGATGTTTGACTTAAGGTTTACTGTATCCCTCTGACCTTCTTTTTGACGATGAAACACAGAAATTGCATCGGAATTAAATAGAAAAGGCACAATGCCGACTTAAGTACAAGAAGACTGACTCTTCTTACTGACTATGTGTTGAACCATTCCTGTGACACTAGTTAGAGATTCCGATGCTTCACTTCAGGTTTACTGTATCCCTCTGACCTTCTTATTGACGATGAAACACAGTAATTGCATCGGAATTAAATTAAAAAGGGCACAATGCCGACTAAAGTACAAGAAGACTGACTCTTCTTACTTTCTATGATTTGAACCATTCCTGTTAGACTAGTTACAGATTTCGATGCTCAGCTTCAGGTTTACTGTATCCTTGGACCTTCTTGTTGACGATGAAACACAGAAATTGCATCGGAATTAAATACAAATGGCGCAATGCCGATTTAAGTACAAGAAGACTGACTCTTCTTACAGACAATGCTTTGAACCATTCCTATGACACTACATAGAGATTCCGATGCTTCACTTCAGGTTTACTGTATCCCTCTGACCTTCTTATTGACGATGAATACACAGAAATTGCATCGTAATTAAATACAAAAGGCACAATGCCGACTTAAGTACAAGATGACTGACTCTTCTTACTGACTATAACTTGATCCATTCCTGTGACACTAGTTATAGATTCCGATGCTTCACTTCAGGTTTACTGTATGCCTTGGACCTTCTTATTGACGATGAAACACAGAAACTGCATCGGAATTAAATAGAAAAGGCACAATGCCGACTTCAGTACAAGAAGACTGACTCTTCTTACTGACTATATCTTAATCCACTCCTGCGACACTAGTTATAGATTCAGATGTTTCACTTCAGGTTTTCTGTATCCCTTGGACCTTCTTATTGACGATGAAACACAGAAATTGCACCGGAATTAAATACAAAAGGCACAATGCCGACTTAAGAACAGGAAGACTGACTCTTCTTACAACCTATGTTTTGAACCATTCCTGTGATACTAGTTATAGATTCCGATGCTTCACTACTGGTTTACTGTATCCCTCGGACCTTCGTATTGACGATGAAACACATAAATTGCATCGGAATTAAATACAAAAGGCACAATGCCGACTTAAGTATAGGAAGACTGACTCTTCTTACTGATTAAGTTTTGAACCATTCCCGTGACACTAGTTATTGATTCCGATGCTTCACTTCAGGTTTACTGTATCCCTAGGACTTTCTTATTGACAATGAAACTCGGAAATAGCATCGGAACTAAATTCAAAAGGCACAATGCCGAAATAAGTACAAGAAGACTGACTCTTCCTACTGTCTATGTTTTGAACGAATCCTGTGATATTAGTTTTAGATTCCGATGCTTCACTTCAGGATTACTGTATCCTTTGGACCTTCTTATTTTCGACGAAACACAGAAATTGCATCGGAATTAAATAGAAAAGGCACAATACCGACTTAAGCACAAGACGACTGTCTCTTCCTACTGTCTATGTTTTGAACCATTCCTGTGACACTAGTTATAGATTCCGATGCTTCACCTCAGGTTCACTGTATCCCTCTGACTTTCTTATTGAGGATGAAACGCAGAAATTGCATCGGAATTAAATAGAAAAGGCATAATGCCGTCATAAGTACAAGCAGACTGACTCTTCTTAGTGACTATGTTTTGAACCATTCCTATGACGCGAGTTACAGATTCCGATGCTTTACTTCAGGTTTACAGTATCCCTTGGACCTTCTTATTAACGATGAAACAAAGAAATTGCATCGGAATTAAATAGAAAAGGCACAATGCCGTCTGAAGTACAAGCAGACTGACTCTTCTTACTGACTATGTGTTGAACCATTCCTGTTACAGGAGTTAGAGATTCCGATGCTTCACTTCAGGTTTACTGTATCCCTCTGACCTTTTTATTTACGATGAAACACAGTAATTGCATCGGAAATAAATTTATTAGGGCACAATGCCTACTTAAGTACAAGAAGCCCGACTCTTCTTACTGTCTATGTTTTGAACCATTCCTGTGACACTAGTTATAGATTCCGATGCTCCACTTCAGGTTTACTGTATCCCTTGGACCTTCTTATTGACGATGAAACACAGAAATTGCATCGAAAATAAGTACAAAAGGCAGAATGCCGACTTAAGTACAAGATGACTGACTCTTCTTTCTGACTATGATTTGAACCATTCCTGTAACGCTAGTTATAGATTCCGATGCTTCAGTTTAGGTTTACTGTATCCCTCTGACCTTCGTATTGACGATGAAACACAGAAATTGCATCGGAAATAAATACAAAAGGCACAATGCCGACTTAAGTATATGTAATCTGATTCCTCCTACTGTCTATGTTTGAACCACTCCTGTGGCACTAGTTATAGATTCCGATGCTTCATTTCGGGTTTACTGTATCCCTTAAACCTTCTTATTGACGATGAAACACAGATAGTGCATCGGAATTAAATACAAAAGGCACAATGCAACTTAAGTACAAGAAGACTGACTCTTCCTACTGTCTATGTTTTGAACCATTCCTGTGAAACTAGTTATAGATTCCGATGTTTGACTTAGGGTTTACTGTATCCCTCTGACCTTCTTTTTGACGATGAAACACAGAAATTGCATCGGAATTAAATAGAAAAGGCACAATGCCGACTTAAGTACAAGAAGACTGACTCTTCTTACTGACTATGTGTTGAACCATTCCTGTGACACTAGTTTGAGATTCCGATGCTTCACTTCAGGTTTACTGTGTCCCTCTGACCTTCTTATTGACGATGAAACACAGTAATTGCATCGGAATTAAATTAAAAAGGGCACAATGCCGACTTCAGTACAAGAAGACTGACTCTTCTTACTTTCTATGATTTGAACCATTCCTGTTAGACTAGTTACAGATTTCGATGCTCAGCTTCAGGTTTACTGTATCCCTTGGACCTTCTTGTTGACGATGAAACACAGAAATTGCATCGGAATTAAATCCAAATGGCGCAATGCCGATTTAAGTACAAGAAGACTGACTCTTCTTACAGACAATGCTTTGAACCATTCCTATGACACTACATAGAGATTCCGATGCTTTACTTCAGGTTTACTGTATCCCTCTGACCTTCTTATTGACGATGAAACACAGAAATTGCATCGTAATTAAATACAAAAGGCACAATGCCGACTTAAGTACAAGAAGACTGACTCTTCTTACTGACTATAACTTGATCCATTCCTGTGACACTAGTTATAGATTCCGATGCTTCACTTCAGGTTTACTGTATGCCTTGGACCTTCTTATTGACGATGAAACACAGAAACTGCATCGGAATTAAATAGAAAAGGCACAATGCCGACTTCAGTACATGAAGACTGACTCTTCTTACTGACTATATCTTAATCCACTCCTGCGACACTAGTTATAGATTCAGATGTTTCACTTCAGGTTTTCTGTATCCCTTGGACCTTCTTATTGACGATGAAACACAGAAATTGCAACGGAATTAAATACAAAAGGCACAATGCCGACTTAAGAACAGGAAGACTGACTCTTCTTACAACCTATGTGTTGAACCATTCCTGAGACACTAGTTTGAGATTCCGATGCCTCACTTCAGGTTTACTGTATCCCTCTGACCTTCTTATTCACGATGAAACACAGTAATTGCATCTGAATTAAATAGAAGAGGCACAATGCCGACTTAAGTAAATGAAGCCTGACTCTTCCTACTGTATATGTTTAGAACCATTCCTGTGATACTAGTTATAGATTCCGATGCTTCACCTCAGGTTCACTGAATCCCTCTGACCATCTTATTGACGATGAAACACAGAAATTGCATCGGGATTAAATAGAAAAGGCACAATGCCGTCTTAAGTACAAGCAGACTGACTCTTCTTACTGACTATGTGTTGAACCATTCCTGTTACACTAGTTAGAGATTCCGATGCTTCACTTCAGGTTTACTTTATCCCTCTGACCTTTTTATTGACGATGAAACACAGTAATGGCATCGGTATTAAATTTAAAAGGCACAATGCCGACTTAAGTACAAGATGACTGACTCTTCTATCTGACTATGTTTTGAACCATTCCTGTAACGCTAGTTATAGATTCCGATGCTTCTTTTCAGGTTTACTGTATCCCTCTGACCCTCGTATTGACGATGAAACACAGAAATTGCATCGGAAATTAATACAAAAGGCACAATGCCGACTTAAGTACAAGAAGACTGACTCTTCTTACTTACTACGTGTTGAACCATTCCTGTGACACTAGTTATAGATACCGATGCTTCATTTCAGGTTTACTGTATCCCCCTGACCTTCTTTTTGGCGATGAAACACAGAAATTGCATCGGAATTAAATAGAAAAGGCACAATGCCGACTTAAGTAGAAGAAGACTGACTCTTCTTACTGACTATACCTTGATCCATTCCCGTGACACAAGTTATGGATTCCAATCCTACACTCCAGGTTTACTGTATCCCTTGGACCTTCTAATTGACGATGAAACACAGAAATTGCACCGGAACTAAATACAAAAGGCGCAATGCCGACTTAAGTACAAGAGGACTGACTCTTCTTACTGACTATGTGTTGAACCATTCCTGTGACACTAGTTAGATATTCCGATGCTTCACTTCAGGTTAACTGTATCCCACTGACCTTCTTATTGACGATGAAACACAGTAATTGCATCGGAATTAAATTGAAAAGGGCACAATGCCGACTTAAGTACAAGAAGACTGACTCTTCTTACAGACTATGTTTTGAACCATTCCTGTGACACTAGTTATAGATTCCGATGCTTCACTTCAGGTTTACAGTATCCCACTGACTTTCCTTTTGACGATGAAACACAGAAATTGCTTCGGAATTAAACAGACAAGGCACAATGCCGACTTCAGTACAAGAAGACTGACTCTTCATACTGACTATATCTTGATTCATTCCTGTGACACTAGTTATAGATTCAGATGTTTCACTTCAGGTTTACTGTATCCCTTGGACCTTTTTATTGACGATGAAACACAGATATTGCATCGGAATTAAATAGAAAATGCACAATGCCGTCTTAAGTAAATGAAGTGTGACTCTTCCTACTGTCTATGTTTTGAACCATTCCTGTGACACTAGTTATAGATTCCGATGCTTCACTTCAGGTTCACTGTATCCCTTTTACCTTCTTATTGGCGATGAAACACAGAAATTGCATCGGAATTAAATAGAAAATGCACAATGTCGTCTTAAGTACATGCAGACTGACTCTTCTTAGTGTCTATGTTTTGAACCATTCCTGTGACGCTAGTTACACATTCCGATGCTTCACTTCAGGTTTACTGTATCCCTTGGACCTTCTTATTGACGATGAATCGCAGAAATTGCATCGGAATTAAACAGAAAAGGCACAATGCCGACTTTAGTACAAGAAGACTGACTCTTTCTACTGTCTATGTTTTGAACCATTCCTGTGACACTAGTTATAGATTCCGTTGCTTCACTTCATGTTTACTGTATCCTTTGGACCTTCTTAATGGCGACGAAACACAGAATTAGCATCGGAATTAGTTAGAAATAGCACAATGCCGACATAAGTAAAAGAAGTCTGACTCTGCCTACTGTCTATGTTTTGAACCACTCCTGTGACACTAGTTATAGATTCCGATGCTTCACCTCAGGTTCACTGTATCCCTCTGACCTTCTTATTGACGATGATACACAGAAATTGCATCGGAATGAAATTGATAATGCACAATGCAGCCTTAAGTACAAGCAGACAGACTCTTCTTTGTGTATACGTTTCGAACCATTCCTGTGACGCTGGTTACACATTCCAACGCTTCACTTCAGGTTTACTGTATCCCTTCGACATTCTTATTGACGATGAAACACAGAAATTGCATCAGAATTAAATAGAAAAGGCACAATGCCGTCTTAAGTACAAGTAGACTTACTCTCCTTAGTGTCTATGCCTTGAACCATTCCTGTGCCGCTAGTTAATCATTCCGATGCTTCACTTCAGGTTTACTGTATCCCTTGGACCTTCTTATTGACGATGAAACACAGAAATTGCATCGGAATTAAATAGAAAAGGCTCAATGCCGACTTACGTACAAGAAGACTGACTCTTCTTACTGACTATACCTTGATCCATTCCTGTGACACTAGTTATAAATTCCGATGCTTCACTTCAGGTTTACTGTATCCCTTGGACCTTCGTATTGACGATGAAACACAGTAATTGCTCGGAATTAAATAGAAAAGGCACAATGCCGACTTAAGTAAAAGAAGTCTGACTCTTCCTACTGTCTATGATTCGAACCATTCCTGTGACACTAGTTATAGATTCCCATGCTTCACCTCAGGTTCACTGTATCCCTCTCACTCTCTAATTGACGATGAAACACAGTAATTGCTCGGAATTAAATAGAAAAGGCACAAAGCCGACTTAAGTAAAAGAAGTCTGACTCTTCCTACTGTCTATGATTTGAACCATTCCTGTGACACTAGTTATAGATTCCCATGCTTCACCTCAGGTTCACTGTATCCCTCTCACCCTCTAATTGACGATGAAACACAGAAATTGCATCGGAATTAAATAGAAATGGCACAATGACGTCTTAAGTACAAGCAGACTGACTCTTCTTAGTGTCTATCTTGAACCATTCCTCTGACCCTAGTTATAGATTCCGATGCTTCACCTCAGGTTCACTGTATCCCTCTGATCCTCTTATTGACGATGAAACACAGAAATTGCTTCGGAATTAAATAGAAAAGGCACAATGCCGTCTTAAGTACAAGCAGACTGACCCTCCTTAGTGTCTATGTTTTGAAGCATTCCTGTGACGCTAGTTACACATTCCGACGTTTCACTTCAGGTCTACTGTATCCCATGGACCTTCTTATTGACGGTGAAACACAGAAATTGCATCGTAATTAAATACAAAAGGCACAATGCCGACTTAAGTACAAGAAGACTGACTCTTCTTACTGACTATAACTTGATCCATTCCTGTGACACTAGTTATAGATTCCGATGCTTCACTTCAGGTTTACTGTATGCCTTGGACCTTCTTATTGAGGATGAAACACAGAAAATGCATCGGAATTAAATACAAAAGGCACAATGCTGACTTAAGTAGAAGAAGACTGACTCTTCTTACTGTCTACGATTTGAACCATTCCTGTGACACTAGTTATAGATTCCGATGGTTCACTTCACGTTTACTGTATCCCTTGGACCTTCGTATTGACGCTGAAACACAGAAAATGCATCGGAATTAAATACAAAAGCCACATTGCCGACTTAAGTACAAGAAGACTGACTCTTCTTACGGACGGTTCTGAACCATTCCTGTGACACTAGTTATAGATTCCGATGCTTCACTTCAGGTTTACTGCATCCCTCTGACCTTGTTATTGACGATGAAACACAGAAATTGTATCGGAATTAAATACAAGAGGCACAATGCCGACTTAAGTACAAGAAGACTGACTCTTCTTCCGTCTATGTTTTGAACCATTCCTGTGACAATAGTTATAGATTCTGGTGCTCCACTTTAGGCTTACTCTATCCCTTGGACCTTCTTGTTGACGATGAAAAACAGAAATTGCATCGGATATAAACACAAAAGGCACAATGCCGACTTAAGTACATGTAGACTGAATCTTCCTACTGTCTATGTTTGAACCATTCCTGTGACACTAGTTATAAATTCCGATGCTTCATTTCAGGTTTACTGTATACCTTGGAACTTTTTGTTGACGATGAAACACAGATAGAGCATCGGAATTTAATACAAAAGGCACAATGCCAACTTAAGTACAAGAAGACTGACTCTTCCTACTGTCTATGCTTTGAACTATTCCTGTGACACTAGTGGTAGATTCCGATGCTTCACTTTAGGTTTACTGTATCCTTAGGACCTTCTTATTGACGATGAAACACAGAACTTGCATCGGAAGTAAATACAAAGGGCACAATGCCGACTTAAGTACAAGAAGACTGACTCTTCTTACTGACTATATCTTCATCCATTCCTGTGACACTAGTTATAGATTCCGATGCTTCACTTCAGGTTTTGCTGTATCCCTTGGACCTTCTTATTGACCATGAAACACAGACAGTGCATCGGAAATAAATACAAAAGGCACAATGCCGACTTAAGTACAGGAAAATTGACTCTTCCTACTGTCTATGTTTTGAACCATTCCTGTGACACTAGTTATAGATTCCGATGCTTAACTTCAGGTTTACTGTATCCCTCTGCCCTTCTTTTTGACGATGAATCACAGAAATTGCATCGGAATTAAATAGAAAAGGCACAATGCTGCCTTAAGTAAAAGAAGACTGACTCTTCTTACTGTCTACGTTTGAACCATTCCTGTGTCACTAGTTATAGTTTCCCATGCTTCACTTTAGGTTTACTGTATCCCTTGGACCTTCTTATTGACCATGAAACACAGACAGTGCATCGGAAATAAATACAAAAGGCACAATGCCGACTTCAGTACAGGAAAATTGACTCTTCCTACTGTCTATGATTTGAACCATTCCTGTGACACTAGTTATAGATTCCGATGCTTAACTTCAGGTTTACTGTATCCCTCTGCCCTTCTTTTTGACGATGAAACACAGAAATTGCATCGGAATTAAATACAAAAGGCACAATGCCGACTTAAGTACACGAAGACTGACTCTTCTTACTGACTATACCTTGATCCTTTCCTGTGACACTAGTTATAGATTACGATGCTTCACTTCAGGTTTTCTATATCCCTTAGACCTTCTTAGTGACGATGAAACACAGAAATTGCATCGGAATTAAATACAAAAGGCACAATGCCGACTTAAGTACTAGAAGACTGACTCTTCCTATTGTCTATGTCTTGAACGATTCCTGTGACACTAGTTACGGATTCCGATGCATCACTTCAGGTATTGTTGTATCCTTTGGACCTTCTTATTGGCGACGAAACACAGAAATTGCATCGGAACTAAATACAAAAGGCAGAATGCCGACTTAAGTACAAGAAGACTGACTCTTCCTACTGTCTATGCTTTGAACCATTCCTGTGACACTAGTTATATATTCCGATGCTTCACTTCAGGTTTACTGTATCCCTTGGACCTTCTTATTGACGATGAAACACTGATAGTGCATCGGAATTAAATACAAAAGGCACAATGCCGACTTAAGTCCAAGAAGACTGGCTCTTCCTACTGTCTATGTTTTGAACCATTCCTGTGACACTAGTTATAGATTCGGATGCTTCACGTCAGGTGTACTGTATCCCTTGGACCTTCGTATTGACGATGAAACACAGAAATTGCATAGGAATTAAATACAAAATGCACAATGCCGACTTTTACAAGAAGTCTGACTCTTCTTACTGACTGTTTTGAACCATTCCTGTGACACTAGTTATAGATTCCGATGCTTCACTTCAGGTTTACTGTATCCCTCTGACCTTGTTATTGACGATGAAACACAGAAACTCCATCGGAATTAAATAGAAAAGGCACAATGCCGACTTAAGAACAAGAAGTCTGACTCTTCCTACTATCTATGTTTTGAACCATTCCTGTTACACTAGTTATAGATTCCTATGCTTCACCTCATGTTCACTGTATCCCTCTGACCTTCTTATTGACGATGAAACACAGAAATTGCATTGGAATTAAATACAAAAGGCACAATGCCAACTTAAGTACAAGAAGACTGACTCTTTCTACTGTCAATGATTTGAACGATTCCTGTGACATTAGTTAAAGATTCCGATGCTTCACTTCAGGTTTACTGTATCCTTTGGACCATCTTATTGGCGGCGCAATACAGAATTAATTAGAAAAGGCACATTGCAGACTTAAGTACAAGAAGACTGACTCTTCTTACTGACTATGTTTTGAACCATTCCTGTGTCACTAGTTATAGAGTCCGATGTTTCACTTCAGGTTTACTGTAACCCTAGGACCTCCTCATTGACGATGAAACTCAGAAAATGCATCGGAATTAAATACAAAAGGCACAATTCCGACTTAAGTATACAAGACTGACTCTTCTTACTGACTGTTTTGAACCATTCCTGTGACACTAGTTATAGATTCCGATGCTTCACTTCAGGTTCCCTGTATCTCTCTGACCTTCTTACTGACGATGAAACACAGAAATTGAATCGAAATTAAATACAAAAGGCACAATGCCGACTTAAGTACAAGAAGACTGACTCTTCTTACTGTCTATGATTTGAACCATTCCTGTGACACTAGTTATAGATTCCGATGCTTCACTTCAGGTTTACTGTATCCCTTGGACCTTCTTATTGTCGATGAAACACAGAAATTGCATCGGAATTAAATAGAAAATGCACAATGCCGACTTAAGTACAAGAAGACTGACTCTTCCTACTATCTATGTTTTGAACCATTCCTGTGACACTAGTTATAGATTCCGATGCTTCACCTCAGGTTCACTGTCTTTCTCTGTCCTTCTTATTGACGATGAAACACAGAAATTGCATCGGAATTAAATCCAAAAGGCACAATGCCGACTTAAGTACGAGAAGATCGACCCTTCTTACTGACTGTGTTTTGAACCATTCCTATGACACTAGTTATAGATTCCGATGCTTCACTTCAGGTTTACTGTATCTCTCTGACCTTCGTATTGACGATGAAACACAGAAATTGCATCGGATATAAATACAAAAGGCACAATGCCGACTTAAGTACATGTAGACTGAATATTCCTACTGTCTATGTTTGAACCATTCCTGTGACATTAGTTATAGATTCCGATGCTTCATTTCAATTTTACTGTATCCCTTGGACCTTCTTATTGACGATGAAACCCAGAAATTGCATCGGAATTAAATACAAAAGGCACAATGCCGACTTAAGTATAAGAAGACTGACTCTTCTTACTGATTGTTTTGAACCATTCCTGTGACACTAGTTATAGATTCCGATGCTTCACTTCAGGTTTACTGTATCCCTTGGACATTCTCATTGACGATGAAACTCAGAAAATGCATCGGATTGAAATACAAATGGCACAATGCCGACTTAAGTACAAGAAGACTGACTCTTCTTACTGACTGTTTTGAACTATTCCTGTGACACTAGTTATAGATTCCGATGCTTCACTTCAGGTTTACTGTATCCCTCTGACCTTGTTATTGACGATGAAACACAGAAACTCCATCGGAATTAAATAGAAAAGGCACAATGCCGACTTAAGAACAAGAAGTCTGACTCTTCCTACTATCTATGTTTTGAACCATTCCTGTGACACTAGTTATAGATTCCTATGCTTCACCTCAAGTTCACTGTATCCCTCTGACCTTTTTATTGACGATGAAACACAGAAATTGCATCGGAATTAAATAGAAAAGGCACAATACCGACTTAAGTACAAGAAGACTGACTCTTCCTACTATCTATGATTTGAACCACTCCTGTGACACTAGTTATAGAATCCGAAGCTTCACCTCAGGTTCACTGTAACCCTCTGACCTTCTTATTGACGATGAAACACAGAAATTGCATCGGAATTAAACAGAAAATGCACAATGCCGTCTTAAGTACAAGCAGACTGACTCTTCCTAGTGTCTATGTTTTGAACCACACCTGTGACGCTAGTTACACATTCCGACGCTTCACTTAAGGTTTACTGTATCCCTTATACCTTGTTATTGAGGATGAAACACAGAAATTGCATCGGAATTAAATACAAAAGGCACAATGCCAACTTAAGTACAAGAAGACTGACTCTTCTTACTGAATATGTGTTGAACTAATTTCTGTGACACTAGTTAGAGATTCCGATGCTTCACTTCAGGTTTACTGTATCCCTTAGACCTTCTTATTGACGATGAAACACAGAAATTGCATCGGAATTAAATACAAAATGCACAATGCCGACTTAGGTACAAGAAGTCTGACTCTTCTTACTGACTGTTTTGAACCATTCATGTGACACTAGTTGTAGATTCCGATGCTTCACTTCCGGTTTACTGTATCCCTCTGACCTTCGTACTGACGATGAAACACAGAAATTGCATCGGAATTAAATACAAAAGGCACAATGCCGACTTAAGTACAAGAAGTCTGACTCTTCTTACTGACTATGTTTCGAACCATTCCTGTGACACTAGTTATAGATTCCGATGCTTCACTTCAGGTTTCCTGTATGCCTCTGACATTCTTATTGACGATGAAACACAGAAATTGCATCGGAATTAAATCCAAAAGGCACAATGCCGACTTAAGTACATATAGACTGGATCTTCCTACTGTCTATATTTGAACCACTCCTGCGACACTAGGTATAGATTCCGATGCTTCATTTCAGTCTTACTGTATCCCTTGGACCTTCGTATTGACGATGAAACACAGATAGTGTATCGGAATTAAATACAAATGGCACAATGCCAACTTAAGTACAAGAAAACTGACTCTTCCTACTGTCTATGTTTTGAACCATTCCTGTGACACTAGTTATAGATTCCGATGCTTCACTTCAGGTTTACAGTATCCCTCTGACCTTCTTTTTGACGACGAAACACAGAAATTGCATCGGAAATAATAGAAAAGCACAATGCCGACTTAAGTACAAGAAGACTGACTCTTCTTAGTGACTATACCTTGATAAATTCCTGTGACACTAGTTATAGATTCCGATGCTTCTCTTCAGGTTTACTGTATCCCTTGGACTTCTTATTGACGATGAAACACAGAAATTGCATCGGAATTAAAACAAAAGGCACAATGCCAACTAAAGTACAAGAAGACTGACTCTTCTTACTGACTATGTGTTGAACCATTCCTGTGACACTAGTTAGTGATTCCGATGCCTCACTTCAGGTTTACTGTATCCCTCTGACCTTCTTATTGACGATGAAACACAGTAATTGCATCGGAATTAAATTGAAAAGGGCACAATGCCAACATAAGTACTAGAAGAGTGACTCTTCTTACTGTCAATGTCTTGAACCATTCCTGTGACACTAGTTATAGATTAAGATGCTCCACTTCAGGTTTACTGTAACCCTTGGACCTTCTTTTTGACGATGAAACACAGAAATTGCATCGGAATTAAATCCAAAAGGCACAATGCCGACTTAAGTACAAGAAGACAGACTCTTCTTACTGACGATGTTTTGAACCATTCCTGTGACACTAGTGATAGATTCCGATGCTTCACTTCAGATTTACTGTATCCCTTGGACCTTCTTATTGACGATGAAACACAGAAATTGCATCGGATATAAATACAAAAGGCACAATGCCGACATAAGTACATGTATACTGAATCTACCTACTGTCTATGTTTTGAACCATTCCTGTGACACTAGTTATAGATTCGGATGCTTCACGTCAGGTGTACTGTATCCCTTGGACCTTCGTATTGACGATGAAACACAGAAATTGCATCGGAATTAAATTCAAAATGCACAATGCCGACTTTTACAAGAAGACTGACTCTTCTTACTGACTGTTTTGAACCATTCCTGTGACACTAGTTATAGATTCCGATGCTTCACTTCAGGTTTACTGTATCCCTCTGACCTTCTTATTGACGATGAAACACAGAAATTGCATTGGAATTAAATACAAAAGGCACAATGCCAACTTAAGTACAAGAAGACTGACTCTTTCTACTGTCAATGATTTCAACGATTCCCGTGACATTAGTTAAAGATTCCGATGCTTCACTTCAGGTTTACTGTATCCTTTGGACCATCTTATTGGCGGCGCAATACAGAATTAATTAGAAAAGGCACAATGCCGACTTAAGTACAAGAAGACTGACTCTTCTTACTGTCTATGTTTTGAACCATTCCTGTGTCACTAGTTATAGATTCCGATGTTTCACTTCAGGTTTAGTGTATTCCTAGGACCTCCTCATTGACGATGAAACTCAGAAAATGCATCGGAATTAAATAGAAAAGGCACAATGCCGACTTAAGTACAAGAAGACTGACTCTTCCTACTATCTATGTTTTGAACCATTCCTGTGACACTAGTTATAGATTCCGATGCTTCACCTCGGGTTCACTGTATCCCTCTGTCCTTCTTATTGACGATGAAACACAGAAATTGCATCGGAAATAAATAGAAAATTCACAATGCCGTCTTATGTACAAGCAGACTGACTCTTCTTAGTGTCGATGTTTGAACCACTCCTGTGACGCTAGTTACACATTCCGATGCTTCACTTCAGGTTTACTGTATCCCTTATACCTTGTTATTGACGATGAAACACAGAAATTGCATCGGAATTAAATCCAAAAGGCACAATGCCAACTTAAGTACAAGAAGACTGACTCTTCTTACTGACTATGTGTTGAACCATTCCTGTGACACTAGTTAGAGATTCCGATGCTTCACTTCAGATTTACTGTATCCCTCTGACGTTCTTATTGACGATGAAACAAAGTAATTGCATCGGAATTAAATTGAAAATATCACAATGCCGACTTAAGTACAAGATGACTGACTCTTCTTACTGTCAATGCTTTGAGTCATTCCTGTGACACTAGTTGTAGATTCAGATGCTCCACTTCAGGTTTACTGTAT